>NC_056727.1:201139979-201287479 GCF_019279795.1 Protopterus annectens
GTTTCTGAAGCCTTTCGGGACTGGCCAGTCTACTTCCTGGGTGTCTCCCCCTGCCAACGAACTGGTAGATCTTATCGGCTAGGTCTGGTAGGAGCCCAGCACTGTGAAGCCAGTTTCGAAATGTGCAGATAAATTCCTCAGCCCTCCTGCGAATCATCCCTTTTGGAGCAAAGTAGTTCCAGTCTATGCTGCCATGGTTGCCGCTGCCACTAAGAAGGATCTGGCGGAGCAGAGCTGCTTGGTCCGTCCCCCAAACAGGGAGTCATGGCCGAAAGACCATCATAAGAAGCATGTGTATGGCTCAACTACCTTTGGACTGACGGCGGTCAGTTACTTGGCACACTTTACCTCTCTCCAAATGGATTTGGTTAAAGAATTCTCTACTTCCCTTACAGAGTTATTGCCGGTGGAGGACTTTTAGAAGGTGTTTCCCAAGCTTTCTGCTCTTATGTCCCTAGCTAATTCCTTGATGAGGCTAATTTTCAATGCTGTGGAAGTTACCTCTCGAGTGGCAGGTACCGGCATAGCCATATAGCATTATGTTTGGTTATGCTTATGTGGGTTTGCAAAGCCCTTCAAGGCATCCTTTACCAATGCCCTTTTTGATGGATCCACCCTCTTTGGACTCTCCATTAAGGGCACTTTGACCCATAGTGAGCAAGAAGGGAAGACTGTCTGAGTTGGGATCGAACTTTCTACTTCATAGAGGTCCTTCTCCAAAACCCAGCGAGGAACTAGGAAAATGTGGGTCTGTAAAGCACAGTCTCCCTTTCAGGATGCTCCTGATGAATCCTGTTCCAGAGGCAGGGGGAGAGGATTCAATGGCTGATGCCACCGTAGAGTCGGGGGGAGGGGGCACAAAATCAGGGCTCCAGGGAACCATTCTCAGAACAGCCCTATCAGTGCTCTTGAGGTATTACCCGATTGCTCTGCCCTGGAGGCAGTTGGGGGTTGCATTCACTCATGAGCCTGGACAAACATTACCTCCCATCAGTGGGTGTTAAACACTGTTTCCAGGGACTATTTAATTCCCTTTTTGGAATTCCTCCCATATGCAGATATCTCCATAGTGTTCCACCCAGTGGCTTTCAAGGAAGTTCAACAAATTCTTCAAAAAAGAGCCATCCTAGCAGCCCAGCAGGACAAAGAGGATACAGAACCTACTCTCGCTTCTTTTTTCTGCCATAAAAGATGGAGAACCTGCATCCTATTCTGGATCTCAGAGGGCTCCTACTCTCAGTCAAGAAATCCAAGTTCCAGATGGTCACTGCCCAGCCAATTCTGCCTCTCTTAAGCAAGGATGACTGAATTTGCTCCGTGGATCTCCAGGACACATACTGTCACATCAAGATAGACAGGCGCTCCAGAGGCATCTTCTCTTCTGACTAGTAGCCAATCACTACCAGTTCTGAGCTTCACCCTTCGGTCTCACCACAACCCCCAGGTGTTTACTAAATGCATGGCAGTGGTAGCAGCTTACCTGCGGCTGCAGGGTTTTCAGGTCTTCCTGAACCTCAGTGATTGGCTCCTCATCACACCCTCAAGGCATCGACTGTCACAAGCAATCCATCATGTTCTTATCCTTTTCCATCAGTTGGGGATTATTGTCAGTCACTCGAAATCGCATCTGGTTCCCACTCAACAGCTGGAGTTCATAGGGGTCCTTTTAGACCCCCATCTTAGAGATTGCAGCATTGCCTCTACGCAGAGTTCAGTTGATCTGGGAACAGGTCAGACAAATCTTAGACCTTTAGTGCCCCCAGGTTCGCGTGATCCTTTGTACCCTAGGCTCCATGGCTGTGGTTGTTCATCTTGTCCCCCTGGCAAGGTACCATATGCAGATCTTGCAGTGGACCATGGTGGTCCAGTGATCTTTTCTGTTTCAATTCATGTCCATAAAATTGATGCCTGTGTGTAGACGACGCCTTCTTTGGTGGCTCCAATCTCAGGACCTCCTCCTTAGTAGGTCCTTTTCTCTTCCTCCACCCAAGGCCACAATGACCACTGATGCTTCCCTGTTAGGGTGGGGGACATTTCTAGGGGAGAACAGTCCAGGGCATATGGTCCACAGTAGAGACCAAGTTGCATATAAATGTCCTAGAGAAGAGATCAGGTCTGCTCACGTTGCAAGTCTTTAAGGATTGTCTTCCTGTGGGGATTATTGCAGTTCAGACGGACAATATGGCAGTGGTCTGGTACATCAACAGGCAGGGGAAACGCAATATTATCCGGTGTGCAGAGACACCATGAGAGTGTGGGAATAGGAGATGTCCTCTGGGCTTGTTCTTCTTGCAGCACATATCCCCAGGGATTCTAATGTGCTGGCCGAGAATCTTGACAGATCCATCTTGAGTCTTCTTGATTGGTCCCTCAATCCCACAGTGGCAAAGCAGATTTTCAACTGCTGGGGTCTTCCATGCTGCAACCTTTTTGCATCACCAACTAATCACAAGTGCAGCATGTACTTCACCCTGATACCCCCGCTGCGGTAGTCACCGAAGGATGCTGTAGTCCATGATTGTCCTCCAGGTCTCCTTTACACTTATCCTCCTGCCCCTCTAATTTCCCAAGGTTCTGCAGAAAGCATAATGCCTGAGGACATCCCTGATCCTCATCACCCCTGTCTGGCCTCATCAATCGTGATTCTCCTTCATCAGGTCTCACCTGAAGTACCCTCCCTGAGTACTAGATCCTCTGGAGGATCTAATCTCTCATCCTTTGGGGCTTCCTGTTCCAAATCTTTGGACCCTTCACTTAACCACATGGTTTCTCCAATTCTAGTGATCTTAAAACAGTCCAGGCTGGTGTCCCCCCATCAAATGTATTATTCTAGCTTCCCAAAAGCTTTACACCAGAAAGGTTTACAGTAGTAAGTGGAAAATGTTTTCCATATGGGGCAAGAACAGGAATCTGGATCCTTTTTCTGCCCATTTCAGATATAGTTTTGTTTTGTCCTCAGTTTTCCAAACAGGAGTAAGTTTCTCTACTATTAAGCTTCAGCTGGTGTCAATTTCAAATTTTCATGACAACAGTGAGGCTACTTTTCATCCAGGCTTGGCAAATAATTTATGAAGGGGGTCTTCTTGCATAGACCACTTATTAAGAATCCCTCGCCTCCTTGGAACCTTACCTTACTTCTGCAGTGTCTGATTAGGAGTCACTTTGAGCCTGCTAGTTCCTGCGATCTCAAATTTGTGTCATGGAAAACGACCTTCCGGGTTGCTATAACTTCTGCTAGGAGGGTTTCTGAACTGCAAGTTCTTTCCATTGCCCCCTCCTTACTTGATTTTTCATAAGGACAGATTTTTTCTTAGGACAAATCCTTATTTCTTGCCCAAGGTTGCATCTAAATTCATTCTAAACCAGTATATTCAGCTGCCAGTCGTGTTCTCTAATTATTCCAACAAAGGAGAGTACATTCTGCATACTTTGGACATGCAAAGGCAACTACATTTCTATCTGCATAGGACCAAAGTATTTTGCAAGTCAGATCAACTCTTTGTGGCCTTTTCCCTGAACAGATGTAGCCTCCCGGTTTCGAAGGTGACTGTTTCTAGATGGATTTCCAACTGCATTTCCAAAGTCTATGACCTTTCAGTAAAAACAAAATGAAAACTCCAGCAAAGCTAGAACATCCACTGAGTGACCTCCCAAACCTCTTGTAGCAGAGACACATGGGATATATGCAAATGATCCTTATTAACATCAGGTGTTTCAGCTAACAGGCGATTCTGAATGCCCATAACTTGTTTCATCATTTTACTGGACAATTTCAGGCCAGTAAAGCCAAATCCCACTAGCTGTGGATATGTATATTTCAGCCTTGTTATGACCTCATCAGCACAGCACAAGCAGAGTGTTTGACTAAGCATTAGAAACACAGGGCCGTTATACCCAGCTGATGTCCATTATCATTAGGGTCACTGCAAAAGACCCAAATAAATTAAAACAATGAATGAGAAGGTCACTGAAAAACCAATCAGTAAAAACAAAATCAAAACTTCAGCAAAGCTAGAACTTCCACTGAGTGACTTCTCAAACCTCTTGTATCAGAGGCACATGGGATATATGCAAATGATCCTTATGAACATCAGGTGTGTCAGCTAATTGGTGATTATGAATGGCCATGACTTGTTTCACCATTTTACTGGACAATTTCAGGCCAATAAAGCCAAACCCCACTAGCTGTGGATATGCATATTTCAGCCTTATGACCTCATCAGCACAAGCAGAGTGTTTGACTAAGCATTCGAAGTACAGGGCTGTTGTACCCAGCTGATGTCCATTATCATTAGGGGCACTGTAAAAAATTCCAAGCAACAAACTAAAATAGTGAGTGAGAAAGTCACTGAAAAACCAGTCAGTAAAAACAAAATGAAAACTCCAGGAAAGCTAAAACTTCCACTGAGTGACCTCCCAAACCTCTTGTATCAGAGGCACATGGGATATATGTAAATGATCCTTATGAAGATCAGGTGTTTCAGCTAATTGTCGATTCTGAATGTCCATGACATGTTTTGTCACTGTACTGGACAATTTCAGGCCAATAAAGCCAAACCCCACTAGCTGTGGATATGCATATTTCGGCCTTGTTATGACCTTGTCAGCACAGACTGTTTGACTAAGCATTAGAAACACAGGGCTGTTATACCCAGCTGATGTCCATTATCATTAGGGTCACTGCAAAAAGATCCCAAACAACAAACTAAAACAATGAGTGAGAAGGTCAGTGAAAAAAAACAAAATGAAAACACCAGCAAAGCTACAACTTCCACTGAGTGACCTCCCAAACCTCTTGTTTCAGAGGCACCCAGTTCGGCTTTAAGGGCAGATCATGCCTACTAAACCTGGTTGACTTCTTTGAGACAGTCACCAAGGCCATAGACGAGGGAAAGGTGGTTCACCAAACCTACCTTGACCTCGCCACGGCTTTCGACACCATTCCCCTCTCAGGTATTACATAAAAACTCACCAGCCTGAACATAAATCCCTATGTCATGAGATGGGTTGCCAACTGGCTTATAGACAGAACTCACTCGGTAAGAATAGTGGGCTCCAGGTCCGACTCTAAACCAGTCACAAGTGGTGTTCCGCAAGGCTTGGTCCTGGGACCCCTACTGTTCGGCATATACTTCTCAGAAGTACAGGCAAACACAGGAGGACTATGACTAACCAAGTTCACCGATGATTGCAAACTGGGAGCCATAATTGACTCTCCGGCTGACATGGACATCCTCCAAAAGGGCCTTACTGAGATGAACACCTGGTGTCAAAGTCATGGCCTCAAGCTAAATGCCAAAAAATGCATAGTCATCCCGTTTTTAAAACAAAACACCCACGAATTACCAAATAGGTGGCAGACCCCTTAATACAGAAGAGGTATTAAGAGATCTGGGGACCCAGGTAGATAGTAATCTCTCCTTTGACAATCATATTGCCAAGTAGTTAGGAAATTCTTCTATGTGGCCCATCTAATTACTAAAGGGTTCCCATCTAGAAATAAAGAGGTTATGCCCCTCTACTCATCACTCATTAGACCCATCATATAGAGTACAGTGCCCCATTTGTGATGTACCTCACAAGACACTTCCAATAGCTGGAAAGACCACAAAAGAACCTCACCAATAGGATTACTGGCCTCAAACATATGTCCTATGCAGCCCGACTGAAAAAGCTCAGGCTGTACTCGGTAACATATCGCTTACTCAGAGGTGATCTCTGTCTGACTTACAAAGCCATGTCCAACTCAGAATTGATGGATATGCTCCACCTAAAGAAATCCAAGTCACTGCGAGCCATGAACTCTAGTGAGCTAAACCTCGCCACAACAATAAATAGAACATGCTGGAGGGATAGATTCCTGTCACAGAGACTCCCCATGCTTTGGAACAAAATTCCAAATTACATCAGGCAGAGCCCCTAACTAACACTCTTCAAGAGAAACCTTGACGAGTGGATGGGTAACAGAAAGTGCACCCCTGGGATCACTTCATTGGCTCTGCTTGACAGAGGATCAGTTAATTAATCAATGGGGCGACGAAAGCCGACACACTCTGGCTAGGCTTATAAATGCCCTCGGGCAGATAGTCTAGTATCTAGCTATGAACCTATATATGCAAATGATCCTTATGAACATCAGGTGTTTGAGCTAATTGGCGATTCTGAATGCCCATGACTTGTTTCATCATTTTACTAGACAATTTCAGGCCAGTAAAGCCAAACCCCACTAGCTGTGGCTATGCATATTTCAGCCTTGTTATGACCTCGTTATCATTAGGGCCACTGCAAAATGATCCCAAACAAACTAAAACTAAAACAATGAGTGAGAAGGCCACTGAAAAAACAATCGGTAAAAACAAAATGAAAACTCCAGCAAAGCTAGAACTTCCACTGAGTGACCCTCCTCAGTGGAAGTTCTAGCCTTGCTGGAGATTTCATTTTGTTTGTCATGGGCATTTAGAATTGCCAGTTAGCTCAAACACCTGATGTTCATAAGGATCATTTGCATATATCCCATGTGCCTCTGAAAAAGGTACTTAATAGTGCTAATTAAGTGAATTTGTTGGAAGGGTCTGTATATGAGAACCCTAAGATGTGGAGATTTTAGGAGAAAAGTGGAAAAATGGTTAACCTTCTAGATAGTGCATTGTGCACTAAGCAGGCAGGATGTGAAGAAGAGCAACTTCCAGTGAGGAGGGTCACTCAGTAGAAGTTATAACTTTGGTGGAGTTTTCATTTTCTTTTTACTGATTGGTTTTTCACTGACCTTCTCACTCATTGTTAAAGTCTATGACCTTAGACATCTTGAAGTGCTTTGAAATATCAAGGCACATTCCACGAGATCCGTTGCTACGTCATCAGCATTCTTGGCCAGACTTTCTGTTGATGACATTTGTGCTGCTGCCACTTGGTCTAATCCTGACACCTTTATATCACATTACAAGCTGGATTTGATTTCCAGGAGCAGGGCTTCATTTGGCTCCACAGTACTCCAGCATGTCTTTCCTTGAGGCATCACAGGATAGCTGGGGGACTCTTACCCTATGGTGATAATAATGACATGGATAACATCAGTTAAAGAGGTGTGTACTTACCATAACTTGGCATAAGTGTTATCCTATGTCATTGTTCATCACATTTCCCTCCCACCATCCTCCTACCCTGATGGAACTTGGAAGAAGCTGGAGTTTTTCTTTTGGTTCCGGATAACCTGTTTTTGCTGCAGAAGTTTTTAGGAATGTGTTGGCAAACGTCATCTGAGAGTTAGAGGGTGGCAGTATATTATGGGAGAGAGAGGGGAGCTAGAGCCCTGGATCTGTTTGTTGTATGTTGCCGGCTCGGATCCAGTATCAGATCCTATACTCTATAGTGATGAATAGTGACATAGGATAACACAGATGCCAAGTTATGGTAAGAACATAACTTTTTTTTCGTGTCATCTCCATTTGAGCCTGTGTCACATCTTGCAGAACTTTTTGTTTTATTGAAAACCCTCAAATAAAAATACACCCGCACCCCCAATACCCCCCTAAAACCTACTAACTTAATAATAACACCCAAAACTATGTACATCTTCAAATGTTGAAGTTTTACCCTCCTAATAGGATCAAGTTCCAAACTGACAGCCACATTAGCTGGGCATACTTTTTTGAGATTTCTAACATAGTTAAAGAAAGCTTTGTGGTTAAATTTTGCCTGGGTGGCTCTTTTTTAACTCATGCCTGACTTTGGTTGATTTGACCTGGAGTCAGAGTTCCTTGTTTAGTTTCACAAGAGTGTCTCTGGCTTATTGAGTGTTAGCTTTATTTTTACATGCGATGACTTTTTTTCTTTTATTACAGAGCTTGTTTCTATAAGGCTTCCGCCACAGGGATTTATTTTTGACTTTTGCCTTGTATTTATTTCTTAGGAGGACAGATGCATCATATGCATAGAACTTGGTAGTAAAGGATTCTACATAAGCAGTGGGATCATAAAGGTGGAAGAGGCTTCTGAATTTAGTCAGGTCATCACTCAGTTTCAGTGCATTAGCCTTTGCATAGTCTCTGAATACTGAGGTATCTGATGATTTTTCTGACTTCAGTCTTAAGGTGAATGTGATTTGCCAAGCAAGAAGGTTACAGTAAGTGGGGAGAAGAGCTGTCCCATATTGCTAAGGACCAAATCCAGTATTTTATCTCCCATGGTTGGGGTGTGTATTAACTGATCCAGGGACTTTGTATATATGAAGTTTAGGTATTCATGTTCGAGGATGTGCAAGTCTCCCAGTTGATGGTTGGGTAGTTTGTCTCCTAGGAGAATAGTGTTTGGTTTAATATATTGGGACTCGTATTCGTCAGGTAGGAGGTGTGGGCAACAAGGGACATAGAGAGAGTCCCATAGTTGTCTATGACTTAATAAAGGGTTTTGTTTATATTAGGTTTTTCATGGAGGAGTTCCAAGTTGTTACATTATCTAATGAGTGTGGAAGTGAGATTTTATTTAAGAATATAGAGACACATCTGCCTTTAGTGCCTACTTGTACTGTGCTGGGCCTCTGTGAGTGATGGGCTTTGAAGCCCTCCACTGATGGAGTGCTATTTCAAGTCTTGAACCAGGCCTTTGTGATGATGCAGATAGTTACATTTTCCAAGGTAAGTAGTGCTTGTAGGGTATGGACTTCTTTATTAAGGCTCCTAGCATTGAGCAGCAGTGCCTTAATGTTTTCTTAGCCATATTCAGTTATGTTGGATGTTTTAGAGTAAAACTGACTTTGCCTAAAAAAGGCACATTGAGAATGGATAAGGTTTTGGCCATCATTGGAAGCCTTGGGGACAGAGGTGCAGGGCATCTCTGGCAAAGCAGTTTTAACAGTCTACCATCTCTTCCCAAGCTGATATATATATTGTGCCCCCTTAGAATGCCACCAGAATCTAAGCTAATTGTTGATGTCAATTATCTTTAGATTGTATTGTTACATCATTCTTGGTGATGGTAAAATACTACTGAAGGCTAGGTTCCTACCTGCTACAGATGCACATTCCAAGAGTTCCATCATGCTTCTCTTCGTATAGTCATATATGTACTCGTAGTTCAGTGACTTGAGTGCTTGTATGATGTGGCAAATCCTGGCACCTGATAGGCAACTAACCGTGTCCCTATCTTTGCACAGCCTGGTGATTGGTGCTTCAGTGTGTCTCACTATGGAGTCATTTATGACCAGGATTATTGCTGTTCTTTCTGGTTTGCATTATTGGCTTTTGGTCCGAGTCTGTATGACCCGTAGATACATGTTTCATTATGGGTCCTGCCCTGTGATGTGTTTTGTGAGATTGCTGAAGGTACTTGTTTCTTGAGTTGCATTTAGGATGTGATTTAGGTAGGTTACACCTAAGAGCCTCAGCATGCGCGTCTATGTGTTTGGTCTGAGGTGTTTGAGATTGGTTTAGTGTGTTGTTGACAACCTTGTTATTTGTAGTGGCTTCATGTGAAAGCTTTAATTCCAATAATATTATGTAACTACAACTTTCACACAGTAACTATTTGAAGTGTGGGGACCCACAATAGGGCTCCTGAAATGTTGGCCCTGAATGGCAAAAAAAATGGGCCTACATGTATTAAGTTCAAGGTGGTCATTTCTTAGAATATTCCCTTTTCTCTGAGGTATAACAATCTCGGAGTTTATTTATATAAGTTTGGGAGGGCTTGCCCCCAGCATCAGGGTGCAGGGAGTTTGGCCCCTGCAAAAAAAAAGAAGTTTAAAGGAGAAGAGCAATGTTTGAGATTCGCTGTTCTGTATCATTTTCAGTCTTTTAATTTTAGTGTGTAGGCACTCTGCATTTCAAGTGCTGACATTTCAGTAGGGAGCCCTCCGCACACTGTGACAGATTGTTTAAGTAGTAGGTGGTTGTCCATGAACATAAGACATTTGCTGCATTGTCTCATTATGCCCATTTAAACCAAGCTGTCTGCAGTGACATTTGGAAAGTACAAATCCATGATGCCAGTTTCTTACTTCTGTGGGCTGGAGGGGGAGTAATGCTTAAGAGATTAGGAGTGCTGTCTGTCTAAGACATGTAGAGCATGTCTACACACAAAGAGGATTGAGCCACTTTATACAACTACTGACCATCAAAGTATGCTCAGAATTTCTGCATTAGGTCACGCAGAGAAAATTATGGTTCTGTGTGCCTGCATCCATACAGTGCGTGGCTAAAGCTGCTGAGTGGAAAGAAGCACTTTGCAAATGCAAGCAACTTATGATAGCAGAGAAGTACAATAAAAAAAGAGCCCACTGGCCAATAGCGAAACAACACAATTCAAGCTTCTCAAGTCAAAGCAGTTCTGGCTCAGATCACAATGAATGCATATGTACTAGAAAAAGGTACTTAAATGAGTGCTATTTAAGTGAATTTGTTGGAAGGGTCTGTATATGAGAACACTAAGATGAGGAGATTTTAGGAGAAATGTGGAAAAATTGTTAACCTTCTAGATAGTGCATTGTGCACTAAGCAGGCAGGATGTTAAGAAGAAGAGTAACTTGAACTTTAGCATTCCAAAGGGAGGAACCTTCCAGTATGTTCTACTAGTTGCCAGCAGTACAAGTAGATGAGTTGTGACTGGGAGGAGTTTCCCGAGACGACTTATAGTAAGGGAGGTTAACTTGAGCAGTATCAGTTGGCTGGGTAGGCATGCAGTATTATGGATTGGTGGCAAACAATGGGAGGGAAAGGTACTTGAATATCTTACACTACTGATAGTAGCAGTGATAAGGTTCAGTGATCTTTGCCTTGGTGGTACCAACAGTGGTACCTGACTGCAATCCAGTTGACTTGTAAGCTATACTTCTTGTTTAAGCTTTAGTACTAAGGTATTCTTGACAACTATTAGTAAAGTGAAAAAGGTAGCAAAAAATAAACGTTCACAGAGATCCTTTTGTAGGTTTACATTTTCCACTTTGATTTTTATGAATACTTTTGCCATAAAAAGACTTCATCAGATAATAAAACTCTTAGTTTGCAGGGGTTTAAATCCTCTTGAAAAGGGGAGAGTGGACCAAGCTACCCTGCAAGATTGGATGATGGGATGGGAGATCTGAATGGTTTGAAAAATGTGCTTCAGATTGGAAGAGAAGCTCCCTTATTAGAATATGAAGACTGATTGGAGTGGTTGCTGTACTCCTGTTAGTCCCCTTTTCAAGAAGCATTTTATTTACAGCCAGAAATACACATCAAATAAAAACTTAAATAAATGTGAAGATATACCAGAGTTATGAAAATGTTTGTCCTTAATAGTGCCCTCTTATTCATTATGTATAAAGAGATTGTTTTTATTTTTTCACTATTATTTTATTTTGTTCCACTGTTGTTGTTGCTGACGAAGTCAAAGAAGAAAATGTCCAGATTTGTTGCAGCTCCACTTTTCAGAGATCGAATATAATCCAGAGAAGAAAGAAAAGTTGTTTGGAAGTCCTAGCCTCTCTTTTACTTCTGACAGGGAGGCTTTTTCAGATTACTGGAGATAAAAACAAATGGCATCAAAAATCAAGAAAAAGCAAACTATTAAAATAAACACAATTATAGAGTCTAAAGAACTGGAGGGATGTCGTTGCTTTCTTTGGCCCTGGTCTAGGTGGAGGAATTAGTCAAAGTGTCGGCAGAGCCTATTCATCTCTGCTGAAAACCATTTGCACTACTATCTCTTTGCCTGGCCTGCCATTATGGGACTATTTTGCTTTGTTCATTGTCTTCCTGGGCACAGCAAAAATTACCTCAAGTGTATGTGGCCAACTTTTACAAGGCTATTTTATATTGCTGCCTCTTGTCTGAAGTTATGCACCATGACCATGTGATAGTTAAGTTCTGCGTTTTGGGATCTTTTATTTTGCATGGCCTGTGGTGGGTTGTAAGTTATGCCATGCTGCAAATCTTCACTTAATGAGCAGCCAAGCAGGAGGACTGGGTGCCATGTGTCCACTACAGGGGTGTTCCAGTGATAGTAAATTCCATGGGGGTGTTTGAGTGATACTAAATTCGATGTACAATGGTGCCCATGCCAGCTTGGTCCAACCTTCCATCTAGTGGAGGCTCTACTAATCATATTGTACCTTACAAGCAAATGGGGATCAGTGGAGATTCTGGTAGTGAAAGGTTGTATGAGGGCGTGGGTTGATCAGGTGTTGTATTCATATGCACAGATGGTTGGGCTGAATAGATTTTAGTAAATATTCTGTGGTTGAATGTTTTGAGTTCAAGTATGCTCTTGATATTGGTAGTCAAATTACCATAAGAGACAGAAAAAGAGGCATTACTTTTAAAATCCCATCAGGCAAAAAAAGTCCAGAGGGTTGTAGAAAAATTCAACAAAACTGTAATACTTTAGATATTAAACCAGACACTAAAACCTTTTATTCCTGCCAGAATATTAGAATAAAACAAGTACAATGTAGTTGCTTACTTTTGTGGTGTATAGATACTCAGCAGATTGATTCATTGTTGTGTAAAATGTATCCATAGAAGTGATTCAAATCCAGGCAAGCCAAAATGGCTAACAACAAATCCAAGGCCCAATGATATATAAAACTGAGGAACAAAGGGTAGGAGAAAGTAATCCAGTCAGCAAAACAAATATTTAAAAAGATAGATGAAACCAGACAACAAGGATTGTAACCCATGACCTCAGTCTCACAGAGCCTGTGAACTATTTCTAAGGTCTACTTAGATGGTTTAACAAACTGTTAAAACAAACAAAACTGTTTAATGGAACTCATTAACAGAGACATTGGGAACCTCCAAACACTGGACCCTACCCAGTTAGGCTTTGTTAAGGGCAGATCATGCCTCCTAAACCTGGTGGACTTCTTTGAGACAGTTACCAGGGCTATAGACGAGGGAAAGGTGGTACACACAGCATACCTAGACCTTGCAAAGGCCTTCAACATCATTCCCCATTTTGGTATTATAGACAAGCTCACCAGCCTGAACATAAACCTCTATGTCACAAGATGGGTTGCCAATTGGCTCACGGACAGAACCCACATGGTGAGAGTTGCAGGAGCTAGGTCTGACTCTAAACCGGTTACAAGTGGCGTTCCCCAGGGCTCAGTCCTAGGACCCCTCCTGTTCGGCATATATGTCTCAGAGGTACAGGCAATCACAGGAGAACTATGGCTGACCAAGTTCGCAGACGACTGCAAACTAGGGGCTATAATTGACTCTCCGGCTGACACAGACATCCTCCAAAAGGGTCTCACTGAGATGGATACCTGGTGTCAAACTCATGGCCTCAAGTTAAATGCCAAAAGTGCATAGTCATCCCCTTTGGAAAAAACAAAGTACACACAAACTACCACATAGGTGGTAGCCCCCTAAATACGGAAAACGTAATAAGGAATATGGGGACCCAAATAGATAGTAATCTCTCCTTTGATAATCACATTGCCAAAGTGGTTAGAAAATCCTTCTATGTGGTCCATCTAATCACAAAAGGGTTTGTATCCAGATCAAAAGAGGTCATTGTGCCCCTCTACTCATCACTCATCAGACCCATCATAGAGTACAACGCCCCATTTGGGATGTACCTTACAAGACACCTGCAACAGCTGGAAAGACCACAGGAGTACCTCACCAAGAGGATCACTGGCCTCAGACAGATGCCCTATGCAGCTTGACTGAAGAAACTCCAGCTGTACTCTGTTGCATACCGCCTACTCAGAGGTGATCTCTGCCTGACATACAAGGCCATGTCTAACCCAGAATTGATGGACATGCTCCACCTAAAGAAAACCTTATCCCTCGAGCCACATGCTCTAGGGATCTAAACCTTACCACAACAATAAATAGGACATGCTGGAGGGATAGATTCCTGTCCCAGAGACTTCCCATGCTTTGGAACAAGATTCCAATCTACATTAGGCAGAACTTCTCGCTAACACTCTTCAAGCGAAACCTTGATGAGTGGATGGGAAACAAAGTTTACCCCGGGGATCACTTCAGTGACTCTGCTGGACAGAGGCGCAGGGAACTAATCCAAGGGGGTGGCGAAAGCCAACACATTCTGGCTAGGCTTATAAATACCTTCAGGCAGATAGCCTAGTACCTACCTATGAACAAAATATTGCAGAACTTCCAAGATGGCGGCACATTGCCCAGTATGGAAACAGAAACTCAGAAAAGACAGCTAGTGAATTTGTCTTTTTGAGTAAATTTCAGTAACTGGCTAGTAAATGCAATGCCTGTATGCCAGCAAAAAGAAATTCAGAGAGCCTAAAAGAAAATCGGTCACAAAAGGTAAGGAGAAAACACTAGCTGGAAAGAATCCTGCAGCTGTTCAGCAAAAAGCAGTTCAAGCTCTAGCTTTGGTGCAAGACATGACTTCTCATAATCTAGAGGGAAAATAAGCCATTGTGCTCAGATCTGATTAAAATAAATGAAACACTGAAGGACTACCTCTCCACGTCAAACAGAGTACCTCTTTACCCCTTTTTAAGTGCAATCTGGATAACTGGATGAGAAATAGAAAATACTTCCCTGGAATTCCACTCGTGTCCCTGCTGGACCGGGGCATCTGGTGCTGATTTGTCTATACATGGGCTAAGATCTTAGGTAGGCTTATGAGGGCCTCAGGGCCAGTAGCCTAGTAGCTCCCTATGATCCTATAAGGAGTATATCAAGGCTGGAAAATGGATGAAACATTAAACAGATATTTAAATAATCTGATAAAACTAAAGCTCAGAGGTTGACATGAAGAAAAGACTGGCTGAGTATGAGACTTCTCAAGAAGAGATATTTCAGAAATGGTAGAATTAGAGGACAAAACACCAAGGGAAAACCTGTGATTTTCTGCTGTACCAGAGAAACTGGAAGCAACAGACTGTATTAATTGTATGAAATCAAAATAAGCAACTGGACTAGTATTCCATAGCAGGAGTTGTTAATTGAAAGGGAGCATTGTGTGTATGCTCCATACCTGGCCATGAAAAAGCAACCCAGACCTTTAATGGTAAAGATGCAATCTGAAAAAAAAATCTTTCCAGTAGAAAGAGTTGATTCTGACAAAACTGTGGCAGAAGGACAAAGTATTAAAAGTGGGAGACAGTAGAGTGTTTGTGGAAAATGATTACTCACTGCACATCAGGCAGAACAGGAGTAAATATATTCCAGCAATTAGGAAATGCTGAAAAGCAGGTGTAGATTGAAGCTACTGTATTCAGCTATTTTCAGAATATTTTTTCCTGGAGGATCAGAATCATTCTTTGATGCAGAATATGCTAAGAAGGAAATACAAACGTATGTCTAGCAAAAAGTGAGTTATGAAACAGAAGGGGATTCTGCATCTTACTTTTCTGATAATAAAGCCCATGAAGAGACATTTGGAGTGAAACATTCCCTGTGTTCCGAAGGAAAATACTTGAGAGAAAGAAAAGAGCACAAGAGTTGACTAGAAGAATCAGGAGCATGTTGGAAATGACCAGTGACTGGATTTGTGAGATGGAGCTCAACAGGAAGAAAACCAACAACTCAGAAACTCATGAATAAATGTGCTATTACAAAACATTAATTACATTTGTGAATGATGACAGAACAAGAAAACCTAGAAACATTAGACTTTTTTGACTTTGATAAACTTGTAGGGGACTACAAAGTATATGGCCTACTTCATGTCATTAATGTTTGGAAGAAGATTTAGTGGAGGGGGAAGAGGAAGGAATCGACATTTTGTTCTTAACAATATTTTTATAATATATGGCATGTAATACATACTATAAAGTAAAACATTTTCAGTTAATTTTCCGTGTAATGGTAATACAAAAGAAAACAGGTGCCCCTATTTTTATTTATTATTTTTTATTATTATTGTTATTATTATTATTATGCTTTTTTTATTGACATTGGCTTTGTGGCTCTGTCATGTTCCTTGCTGCATTGAGCTGTCCAGGGTGCTGAGATACTCTGTATTGCATGATTATTGTTTTTTTAGTTCCTGAATGCCACTCAGTCAATAAACATTTAGGAACTAAAAAGTAAAAAATAAAAATATAAGTGAAAAATGTTTAATAAAGAATGCTTTTTATGCAGTTGCTCTAAAAAAGTAAAAAAAAAAAAAAATAACGAAGAAGAGTGAAAACTTTGCAAAAGAAATGCAGACAAGCTGATTTCAGAAAAGCATACCAGGTTGCTGTTGCTAATTCCTGCTAATACTTCTGGTACCTCATTACTAGAGTCAGCAAAACCAACCTGGAATGCTTTTCTGAAATTAGCTTATCTGTGTTTCTTTTTCACTCTTTTTCTTTTACTTTTTAGAGCAACTGAATAAAAAACATTCTTTATTTAAAAAAATATATATATTTTTTTTGGCTTTACATTTTTCCTTCTTTATCCTCCGGTTTCAAGAAATGTAGGCACTGCAATGTAGAAAGAAAGCCTGAACAAAAGAGCATGATATAAGTAAAACTGTTATGCCTTTTCTTATTTTTGCATGGGGAATGACTGAATTAAGGCACTTGTCTTGATTTACTAACAAGTTTTAAGGGGAAACAAAAAATAAAATGTATAATGAATACTGAATAGTATTTCTCTAGCACATAAATGTTCACAGTGCAGTATGTTTAGTGGAACGCAACTGTGTATCTGTTTCTTATATTATGTAGAAAATCTGATAAGGGGGCAGTAAAAACAGAATACTACTTTCTTTCAGTGACAGTAAAACAGGGACAGTCAGAACCCATAAGCTTCGAGACCACTTGGCATTCCAGTTCCCATTCTGATTTTGACTTGTCTCCACCAGAACCCTACAGGCATGTTCCCAGGAATCAGATATGCAAACGGAAGCACTTAGACTCCTCTTCTAGTCATTCACTGAAGACACTGATTTGGATGAAGGTGAAGAATTCCCTAGATCCCCCCCCCCCCAGAAAATTTCATCTTCAGAGACACCCTAGAATTGATGAAGCATAATGGGGGCTGGTCCTCTGAAAATCCTCCCCAGATGAATCTGTTTTTCTTGAAGCTTTTGGGACTGCCTCATCTGCATTTGGGGTGGTTCCCCCTCCAGATGCCCTTATTGACCTTATGAAGTGGAGGGATGAAAGGACCCTGATGTCATAACACCAATTCCCAAAAAACTTGACAAGCTTTTAGTAACCTCAAAAGATAGAAAACACTGGATGAAAGAACCCTCAGTAGAAGCCATGGTAGTAGCAGGAGCCATGAAGAAAGAACTGTCCGAATAATGTTCTTCTGTCCATCTTCTAACAAACAGGGAGTCAAGGGCATTGGACAGACTAGGGAAATGGGCATATGCTTCGGTGACCTTTGTACTCGGAGAGTACTACCTTGCACACTTAATTTTCAGAGGAACTGGACCAAGGAGATTTCCAAGTCCTTCTTGGATAACTTGCCTTTAGATATTCAAAAAAACAGTTGGCACTCAAATGTCTAAGCTACATTCCACCTGTAATGTAGCCGTGCTCCTGCAATTCTATGCAGCAGATGGTACAGCAAGAGCAGCTGCCGCAGGCATTACCATCTGTTACCATGCCTGGATATGGCTGTGCAGTTTGGTAGAAAGCTTCAAGGTATCCTTTATTCATGCCCCTTTTTACAGTTGCATGCTATTCAGACCGAAAGTTAAAGAGATGTTTACTAGGAGTGAGCAAGATTGTAACACCCTCTCTGGTGAGGAATCCATTTCTCCACCTCTCAAATATTCTATTCCAGAAATCAAAGGGGTGGTAAGAAAATCTTGTTAAGAAAATCACAGAGGTTTCACAACAACACCCATGAGGACAGCCCCCCCCCCCTCCCCGAAGGCAGATGAAGTAACTTGAGTGGACGTCATCCCAGAGGCAGAGACTGACGTCGTAATCAGGGTTTCCATGTATCTTTCGCCAAGAAACCTTATTAGCATCCCTGAAGGGTTAACTGGCTGCTGCACTCTGGAAGCATTTGGGAGGGGGACTTATTCTTAACACCCATAAGCCTGGCAAAACATTACTTAAATTTCCTGGGTATTAAGTATAATAACCAGAAGCTACACCATTCTCTTTTTGTATCCTCCCAAGAAGAGATTAAAGATTCCCTGGCATTCCACTTGAACAGCTGGAAACAGAAGTTTCAAACTTGCTAGAAAAAAAATGAGTCATCCAATGAGTCCCTCCAAACCATTTAGAATCTGGAAGTCTATTCCAGGTTCTTTATAGTTCCAATGAAAACAGGTAACCTCAGGCCAGTATTGGACCTCAGCAACCTCAGTCAGCTTGTCAGATAGACAAAATTCCCAATGGTCACTCTACAGTCCATACTACCTCTGCTGAGGAAGGATGGTTGTATGTGCATTATATATCTCCATGATGCCTACTGTCATATAAAGATACAGATGCAGTCCAGGAAATTTCTCTGTTTCCAGTTGGAGGCCAATCATTTTCAGTTCAGAGCAATAACATGTGGTCTCACCACAGCCGTCCAGGTGTTAAAGATTATGGTAGTGGTAGCAGCTTATCTCTCCCTGCAAGGATGCAGGTCTCCTCCATATCCAGACAGTCAAACATCTAATTGCTACATCCAGCAATCTACTGCTACAACAACAAGCAGTACTACTCTGTTTTGCAGACCTGTTAGGGATCTCAGTGAATCATGTAAAAAAGTCAACTGTTTTCTACTCAAAAGGTAGACTTAGTAGAATGTCACATGAGCACAGTTCTACAGATTGACAGACATCCAGAAGCAAGAGTGCTTTCCTTAGGACTGCTGGCTTCTTGGGTGATTCGTCATCCACATCCACAAGCAAGATTAATTATTTGTTTTTTTAGATCTGATAACCTCTACCATCACTTTAGTTCTTTTAGCAAGATATCACATGAGAGCGTTACAGTGGACTGTCGGGACACACCAAACCCTCCACATCAATATATTAGGCTTACTTGAGTCTGCAGTGACCATAAAAGTGGTAGATAACCTCTCCATCAGTTACAGAAGGGAGACCCTTTTGTCTGCCAACTCCCCAGGCCACAGTAACCATGAATGTTTCTCTTCTGTGGTGGGGTGCGGGGCATTTTGACGGGAAGACAGCTCCCTGTTAAAATGTCAGCAAGTGAAATGCTGAGTGTAGAAAAGTGGGAAAAAAAGACTGAAAACACAGAAGAGCCAATTTTGAAAATCAGTCTTTTCCTTTTGCGGGGGGAGTGGGGAGTGCCCTGCACCTACCCATATGGGGGGGGGGCAAGCCACCTAAACATCCCAAACTTATATATACCAATTCTGAAATCACCATACCTCAGAGAAAAGGGAATATTCCAAGAAATGGCATCTCATATATACAAGTCCAATCTTTTCAGCCATTCAGTCTCAGTGTTTTAGGACTCGCTCTAGCAGGTCCCAACATTTGAAATGGTTACCAGGGAAGACAGTTCAAGGTACTTGGTCACCTACAGAGATCAGCTTTTCACATCAGTATCTTGGAGATGAAAGCGGTCCTCTTAGCATTGCAGACTTTTCAAGACTACCTGCCCAAAGGTGCGATGTCCATCCAGACTGACAATATGTCAGTGGAATGGTACATCAACAAACGAGGTGGAACACGATTATATCTACTTTGCTAGTAGTACATCATAAGAGTATAGAATGGGTGATGTCTTCCTATCATTTTCTGGTAAAAACACACATATCTGGGACGGCAAAGGTACTAGTGAACAACAGATTGATCTTATTGCCTCATGAGTGGTTTCTGAACCAGACAGTGGCAACAGAGATTTTCAGCTGCTGGGTCCAACCTTGCTGCAATCTTTTTGCCTTCTACCTAAACAAGTGCAGCAGTTACTATGTTCTCCTTCCTCTGCACTGACAGTCACCAAGAGATGCTCTGGTCCACAGTTGGCCCCTGAGTCTTTGCTTTCCCACCAATGCTCCTCCTTACAAAAGTCATTCAGAAAGTCATGAGGTGCAAGATCAAGGTGATCCTCATTGCTCCTTTCTGGCCCTGGCGGGTTTGGTTTCCCTGCCTTTGGCATTATTTGGTGCACCCACCCTGGGTGCTGGAACCCTAAAATTAACTGCATGGTTTCTCCAGATTTAAAGAAAGCCAGAGATGCCAGTCTGTCCTCTCCAGTGGGTCACACAATTACTTCATTAATACAATCAACCAAAAATATTTATAAAAGTAAGTGAAGAAGATGTTCTGCATCTCATTGAAGGGACTAATCTCTCCTCCCATCGATATTGGATTTTCTTTCAAACTTTTTCACCAAGGGTCTATTTTTTTCATACCATCAAAGTACAGATGGTTGCTATACCTAGTTTTCATATAGGTCATAATGATGCTGCCATTGCTTCTTTTAACATTTCTAAAGCTTTCCTCAAAGGAGCTGTCTTGTTGTTCCCTCATGAGATGGCACAATCTTGCTTCACTCATTAATTCAGAAACACTTTGAACCAGCAGCATCAGCAAATCTTTAGTATCTTTCTTGAAAAACTATTCTTCCTTCCAGAAAAGCTGTAACTGGCCCCACTAAAGCACCTACCCCTAGACTCAGCCATACAGTATTTCAATGAAAATACACCCAAATCCTAAACAGCCTCACCCCCCCCCCTCAGAAAAATCTGTGTCATATCTAAACGTACACCTTGGCTGTCCACCGATACCAAAAAAACTCATGAAACTAAGAGAGAAAACCTGGACTCATTACCAAGAGTCGAAAAATGTGTAATTTCTCCTTAAATACCATCAAATGCACAACCTTGCTAAAACAAATTAGACAGGACAAAAAACTTACCACACAACTATGCAAGATAAACACCACAATAACCCCCAGAAATTTTGGAAAGCCATCAACTACTTACTAAAACCAGGTCACAGCACTACCCCATCCCCATCCAAAACAGAATCTACCATAAACATAGCAAACCAATTCAACTCAATTTTACTAATTCAGTCCTATCACTTGTAAAAACAAAATCTGTCTCTCCACTCTCCATACCTACATGCTGAATAGACAACCTAAACTCCTTTACAATAAAACCAATCCACACTAATGCCATAAAGAAACTCCTGTCCAAACTGAAGCCATCATCACCTGCAGCTGACCATCTCCCCAATGAATTCCTCAAAATAGAATCAGCCACCATCTCCTACCCCATATCCATCCTAATAAATCAATCAGTAAATGAGTAGTATATCCCCAAACTATGGAAATTCTCTTACATCATCCCTCTGCACAAGGGCAGAACATTCACAGATTTCACAAGCTACCATCCAATAGCTATACTTCCGGCTATAGCAAAAATCCCTAAAAAAATGTATCCACTCACTAAAATTTTATAATTTTTAAGTTTTATTATAAATTATGGCATATCTGGAATATTCATGTATGTGTTCTTGTACAAAAGTACCTAATTGTCAAAGTTATGTTGTCTATATGTATTTCTGGAGTTTGTCTTCCCGGGCCTCCGCTGAAAATGGACCAAAATCCATTCAGACTCTCCCAGTTAACAAATGTAAAATAAAATAAAACTACTCGGTTAACTAACAAAAAATAACCTCCTAGCCATATCCCAGCACAGTTTTAGACCCAAACATAGCACCACTACCGCACTTTCCAGCTTTACCAACTTAATCAAATTTGAAATTCTGGACAACGTATATCTACCAACTTTCTCGGTATGTCTAAAGCATTTGATACGGTTTCCCATCAGAAACTGCTCAATGAGTTAGCCTCTCGAAACCTTTCCCCTAACAGCCCTTCACTGGATTAAAAGCTACCTATCTGACAGACAACAAGCAGTAAAATGGCAAGATGAACTCTCCTCTCTGCTGCCTGTCTGTATTGGTGTACCACAAGGATCCATACTCAGACCACTTCTATTCATCATTTTCACCACTCAACTCCACTCAGCTTCCAAACATGCAAACTTAGTCCAATATGCAGATGACTCCTCACTGATATGCTCAGCTCAGTCTTTCCCAGAACTACTACAAGTTACCCAAAAATCCTTTCTTGACATTAAAAAATTCCTCTCCAACTGCTAACTTATCCTGAACCACAACAAGACTAAACTCGTGCTCTTCACTGACAAAAAAAAAAAATAATGTCTCCATCCAACCTTCATCTGCTCCACTAATAACACTAAAATTTTGAAACATCCTTTTTATCTTTATGAAGGGAATTTCCTCTGCTCCCCAACTGCTGTTCTCAAGTTCCCAATGAGCAGACATGACTAACCCTGCTTTACTGGATCTCCCACCCCTTTGCAGCATCCTTATGGGAAGAAATACAAGAGTTCATCTCACCTGCAAGGAAGCTATTAGTTTCAGTAATCCTCCTGGTGTACTAGGCAAGTTTCTGTATTGCAACACTTTAATGCTTATTTGACTAGTGGCACGCTCACTAACTGAAACAAATAGTGTTGCACTCCCCTACCCTTTCCCCTGAACTTTCTCCCTTTATTCTTCTCTCTTTTTAGTAACTCCTAATACCAAGCTCTGCAAAACTGTACAGAAGTAATAAAGCAGCGTGTATTAGGTTGCTGTTACCTGCACAAGTTTCTTATCTTAAGGAACTGCCTACTCTTAATTGCTCCACTGTTTTGAGGCAGGCATTGCTAATTGTTTCTATTGTGGTCTGGCAAGCTGCCTCAAAGTTTCTGCCCGCTCCATTCACCCTTGCTTCACTTAGGCTCATTCCGCTCCCCTAACCTGCCCCCATTCCCACCCACCCCCACATCAATTACCTTTGTAACTAACCATCTTAACCTCACCGTCCCTGATCCCCAACTTCCTGTATTTCCCAACCAATCACATCCTACCCCTCTTAAAATAACCTCTGCTACCTCTCCACTCACTGCACCTAACTCCTCCCACCCTTACTCACTACTCTCATAACCCATCCTTTACCTTACTATTATCATACACCTT
Organism: Protopterus annectens; assembly: GCF_019279795.1. Classification (NCBI taxonomy): domain Eukaryota; kingdom Metazoa; phylum Chordata; order Ceratodontiformes; family Protopteridae; genus Protopterus; species Protopterus annectens. The sequence continues at coordinate 201,162,864 of NC_056727.1, forward strand.
CCCTCTAATATCTACCCCCTTTCATATTCTCCTCACCCTCCAGTATGTTCCTTCCTTTCTTCTTATCCTTTCTTCATCTCCTGAACAACCTTACTTCCTACCACACCCAACTAAACCTACTCCCCTCTACTCCCACCTTCTCTCATAACACAATTGACACCAACACCCACCACACCTCTCCCTTTTCACCCTCACTCTTCTCCTGTACCGAATTCAGTCTCCCCAAAATCAAACTGTCTCCAAATTTCCCCTCATTTTACAGAATTAAACAGAAAGTTCACTCACCCTACCCCTATACATCACTTCTCTTCCTCCCAGTAAACATCCTTCAATTCTCAGGTGGAATTCACCCAAACCCTGTCCCACACCCTAACTCATCAAGTCATATTAATGCCACACAAACACTTCAGGAGGTACCTAAACCTAGTTTCAAACATCTCTCCTCCTATTCAGTCAGCATCCACAGTATTCTTAACAAGATAACTGAATTCCACACCTGGATAGCTCAATACTCCCCCAACATAGTCTCTCTGAAACTTGTCTCAAACCACATAATGTAGACAAAGAATCCCCCCCCCCCCCGTTATGACATTCTGTGCCTGGACAGAAAGCACAAAAAAGGTGGTGGCATTGCCATTATGTACTCTTACCTCCTATCCATATATCCCCCAATTAACCCTTCCCCCATCTTTCACCCAGCTAAATTCATTATGGCCAACTCCAAACTCAATAATCATAAAACTTTAACCATAGTTGCCATCTATATACCCCCTGGAGTTAACATACCCTTATTAGAACAAATCCTTCCATGGTTATCTGACAGTGAACATAATGAAGCAATAATATTAGGTGATGTTATCAGTTGGCTCACCCTCATCTGTAACTCTTCCACCACCAGCATAAACCTATATGGATATACCCAACTTGTCTCTTCACCCACTCTTCTTTATAAACCTACAAAGACAAAAAGAAACTCAGCAGACCACCAGGCTAAAAACTTTTAATCCAAAGAAAATAATGGTTAGCGCTTTCAGGTGAAAACCCTTCATCAGACAACCACATGATAACACAGTGGTTGTCTGATAAAGGATTTTCACCTGAAAGCACTAACCATCATTTTCTTTGGATTAAAAGTTTTATGTTTTTAGCCTGGTGGTCTGCTGAGTTTCTTTTTGGCTTGGTTTGTTTTTTACTACAACAGACCTTTGGTGCCACAGTATCTGGTTTCTTCCCTTTTAAACCTACAAAGACCTGCTGTATCTTGGATTGGATAGTTGTCTCTAAGCCTGACCTCTATCACCACCCTGAATCCCTACCAGACTCAATCAGTGACCACTCCTCCTATATGTGTCCAAAGATTTTCCTCCCACCTCTCTAGACCTCATAAATTTAAAGAGTGTCGAATACTAACCAACATCAACCTGGACACATTCAGTAATTCTCTTTCTGCTATTGACTGGTCTTTCCTCTCTTCCCTACCACTAGATGAAGCTATTCTTCAATTCAACTCCATCTTTCTAAACATTCTGAACTCCGTTTCCCTATCAGAACTGTCAGAGTCAAATCAAGGTGTTTCCCTTGGCTCTCCAACTCTACTCAGTCTCTAACACATAACAGAGATTACGCCTTGAAACTCTGGACTAAGACCAAATCTCCCACGCACTACCAACAATATAGGGAACTCCGAAATTTAACGAAAAAACACGCAAACTCTGACAAAAAGAACTACTACATGTCACCCCAAGATACTGAACCTCGAAACCCTAAATAATTTTGGAATACTGTCAACAAAATTATCCATGCAGGAAATCCTTCAACTCCCAACCCCTGCCCCAGTAACACACCCCTATAAACTGCTTCAATTTTAAATTCATACTTCACAGATTCCATCAGCAAACTTATGCAAACTGTGTATCCAACCAGACCCATACCCCCTACCACCCCTCAACTGCAAAACAGTCCTTTCTCATTAAAACCCATTCCAACCAGCTACATCAAAAAAACTCTTATCAAACTTAAGCCATGTTCCCCTTCAATTGACAACTTGCCTCCTCTCTTCCTAAAAGCTGCTACTGACTCCATAGCATATCCTGTTTCCATCCTCATAAACTGCTCAATTAGTGAATTCATCATACCTGCCCTCTGGAAAAAGTTCCACACTACACCAGTCCACAAAGGCAGAAATTCTATTGAGTTCTCTAATTATCGACATATTGCCGTACTCTCTCCCCTCTCCAAAATTCTTGAGCACTGTGTTTATAAACAAATCTCAGCTTACCTTACTCATGAAAACATAATTACCCCTACTCAACATGGCTTCCACCCTCACCACAGCACCCCTACTGCACTTATTTCCTTTACTAACTCCATCTCCCTAGCTTGCGACAATGATAAACTAGTGTCCTGCATCTTTTTAGGTCTCTCCAAAGCCTTTGACACTGTCTCTCACCCCATCCTCCTCTCCAAACTCAAGCTCTCCTCAGCAACTATCTCCTGGTTAAATAGCTAATTCACAAACACGGTGCAATCTGTAAAATGTCTCTCTGCTCTTTCTCCTTTTCTCCCCATCAAAATGGGTGTCCCTCAATGCTCTATTTTAGGTCCTCTCCCTTTTAACATTTTTACTAACCAACTTATCACATCCTGTCCTCAGTTTTCCTCATACAGTATGCAGATGACTCCACCATCATTTCTATCACTGATAGCCCCACTGATTTGCTAACCCTGACACAAACATCTTTCAACCTTACTGAAGCATAACTTACTAACAACCAACTCATACTAAACCCTAAAAAGACAAAACATCTTGTCTTCCTCCCAAAATCCCTTTACCATCCTTATTATTCATCATCTCTTCCCTCAACACTATGATTTTAGCTGAATCCCACACTAAACTGCTTGGAGTAATAGTGGGCGATCAACTAAAATTTGACCTTCATGTACTTAACTGCATCAAGAAAACCTACCAAAAGCTTGGTATACTCTACAGAAACAAAAGGTTCCTCACACCCAACTCCAGGCTCTCCCTAGCCCAAGCTCACATTCTCCCCAACCTCTTTTACAGCTCTCAAATTTTAACCAACTTACAGTCTTCACTACTTTCCAAACTCGAAACCACCTAAAACAAAGTTGCTAGATTTGCAGCTAATCTGCCCTCAAGATCACACCACAGTCACGCTCTCCACACACTCAGCTAGCTAGTTTCCTAACCAGCTCTTATTTATCCAACTTCTCATTATCTGTACAGTTTTGAATAAGCCTTCCTCAGCTGTCTCCCTCTATAAGCCCCCTCAATCCCTCAGAAGCTCTGACCAATGTCTCTTAAAATTCACAAACCTAAAAAATCTATTAGAATCTCTACAGCTACTTCCCTGCTCTTGCATGGAACAAGCTCCCCATGACCCTTAGAAATATTTCCCGCATCCACAAATTCAAGAAAACTCTCAAAAGGTACCTAATAGCACATGGATTTGCTTCTGTAATCATCCCACATGAATCCACTCCTTTCTCTACCACTATCCTCTCTATTCCTCCCTTCCCTACTACCATAACTCACTTAACAACTGCTCTGTATTGTACAGTTACCCTCTGAAGATAACCCAGTGTGCTATGTAAATTCATTGAAATCTTTTATTGTGTATATCTTTGCTATGTTTTTTCCTCAGTGTTAATAATGTTTCTTACTATATTGTACTGTGGAGCTTTATCTACATTTGTTTAACTGTTTTTTTTTATATTGTATTCAACTTCAATTTTTGTAAATTTTTCTTGCTTACTTGTACTGTGGAGCTTTTCTGCCCGGGCCTCCACTGAAAAAGGGCTTTCTCTCAGATGAACTATCCCAGTTAATAAATGTCAAATAAATAAAATAGAACTTATTGAATACACCAAACTCCTTGGTGTCAGTATTGACAACAATCTTAGATTTCATAAGCATCTAGCTACTACCATCAAAAAGGTGGGAGGTTGGCATAGTGGTTCACGTCTTCACCTTTTATCCGTAAGGTGCAGGGTTTGATTCTCACACGGGTTAGCTGGCTGAGCTTGGAGTTGCCCACAAGGAGAGTTAGCCTGGTACTAATTTGTGGGAGGTTTGCATACTGGTTAATGTGTTTACCTTACAGACACAAGGTACAAGGTTTGATTCTTACACGGGGTAATTGGCTAGGCTTAAAATGACCCAGAAGGACAGTTACTCTAGTATTAATCTATGAACCTAAACTAGACTTGATCTGTAGAGTCAAACCTTTCCTCCCTAATACCACCAGGAAAGCCATAGCCAACACACACTTACTCTCCTCCTTTCTTTATGCCTCATCTATAGTCACTAATCTTAGGAAATCAGACCTAAATAAGCTGGAATCATGCTACAACAAAGTAGCAAATTTGCCACTGGCCTCCCTAACAGATCTCACCACTGAAACTCACTGCACCAACTAAAATGGCTGGAACAACCAAATCAGTTTTACACATAATGTCTTTCATCATCCTAGCAACTGCTCAGCCCTAAAAGACCTTATTCATCCCTAAAAGATCCCTAAGAACAACCAACAAACTTCTTTTAGAAGTAATCAAATCCAGCAATTTCCACGGAAACTCTCTTATATCAAACAAAATATCCAAAATCTGGAACTAAATACCCCAAACGGTACCAAAAACACGCTAAAGTTTAAAACACTACTTAAAGAACACCAGAAGACAAATAATAATTGGCTCTACACCTGTACCAACACTGGATGATCTCTCTCATCTCTTAGCTCATTTTTTCACCCTCTTTCTCACACACTAGCCCTTCTTAATTTCTCTAATAGCTTTTCATCCTTTCTGTCCTTTCACTGTCCCACCATCTGTTTCATTACAATACCCCCTCACCCTCTCCAATTTTCAGCAAGCTTCCACAGTTTTACTACACTTGTTCTACAGTACTTTTTTGTCTATCACTAGACTACACTACTGTATTACTCTATGCTCTATGTTTGCCTTAATGTCTGGGTAGTTTCACTACACCTGCTCTACAGTTCTACTTCTAGTCTATTAATAAGACTACACTGCTGTAGAACTCTTAAGCTCATAATGTCTTAACACTTAGGGAGTAAAAAAAGGTAGGGTGAGTCTATCAGTTCATGTTGCACTCCTCCTCTATTTATTTTATTTTTATTTTTATTTATTTATTTAACATTTGTTTACTGGGAATGTCCGACTTGGAACAAAGCCAATTTTCAGCAGAGGTCTGGGGAGAAATGCTCTAGATGCATTACTTTGTAACATGGGAGGAAACCGGAGCACCCAGAGGAAACCCATACAAATGCAGGGAGGACATGCAAACTCCACACAAAAGGCATCCCAGCCAAGAATTGAACCAGAGAACCTCTTGCAGTGAGGTGACAATGCAACAGCTGCACCACTGTGCCTCTACTGTCTGTATTACTAATACTGTTTACTAGCTTTTGTCTGGCCACCTATTTGCTAGAATGTTTCACCCCCTGTCTAGACAAATCTTAATTTTTTTAGCTACTCATCATTATTCTAAATATGTTTATTTTAAGATGTAAACTCTTCCACAAATTGTACATTGAATTTTTTTTATTGACATACTACCCGTGCAGTAAGTACTTGTTACATTCCTGATTTAAAGTTTTTGGGTATATGGAGCATGCCTCCATAAGTTGTAAATACACTTGACTCTCTTACTATAATTTGTATGTCAATAGACATGTGTGCCTATGCTGTTTTTTGACTGTAACTTTATTGTTTGTTGTTCTTAATGTGGAGCTCCCCAGACATTCACTGAAAAGGGGCTTTTTTTCAGCCCAGTGGAACATCCCGGTAAACAAATGTAAAATAAAAAAAAAAAAAATTGCAACTACATCCGCTAAACAAATTTCTAAATTACACACACTCTTATAATGACCACCTTTCCTCATTTCCCTTATGGACAGAGTAACAATGAGAACAGATCCTTCTTTTCTCTCAAAGGTGTCATCCGAAGCAAATTTAAATCAGTCCATTGATTTGCCAGTCTTTTTTCCCCAATTTTTCTAACAACAAGGTGAACATCTGCTGCATACCCTAGATGTTCAGCTCAGTTTCCTCTTACACCATACTAAATATATCAGAAAGTCAGATCAACAGTTTGTGTCCTTTTTCAAAAGTAAAATTGGGAAGATGTGTCAAAAGTTGCAATTTCCAAGTGACTTTCAGACTGTGTTTCCATTGTGTATAATGACTGAAGTTTATCTCTACAATTGAAACCAAAAGCCCATTCCACTTAAGCAATGGCTACCTCTGCAATATTCATAAAAAGAGGTGTCATCAGTGGCATTTGGGCAGCAGCAACTTGGTCAACACTTTATACAGTTATATCTCATTACAAACTGGATTTGCAATCCAGATCTCATGCAACCTTTGGTTCTATCATTCTTAGGAATGTCCTTACTTGATAGCACCCACTCTTTTTAAACAGCTTGGGAATCTGCCCCAAATGTTGAATCAAATGAAAATAGACAACATTGGATATGAAAGTTATGTATTTTCCATAATGATAGATCTGGATCTGTGTTGCCTCATCTTCATCTAGCTCAATATCTCTCCCTCCTTCCTCCTTCCAATTGCCATGTATAAACTTCTGGTGCTCAGATAAGCCTCAACTAAGACCCTGTTTGTTTTAAGTGACATCACCAATACTGACATGTTTAGTAAGTTGTTGCCTTTCTTCTGTAGGAGTTTTATACTTTCAGGTAGACTGCTCTATAGTTAGCAAGTCAGCAAACTTGATCTGAGGTAAATTAAGTAGAAGAAAAGAATTATGAGTAAGAGAGGAGTCAGAGCCTCGGATCCAAAACTCTGGAAGAAGGTGTTGAGATTGGATCCTGCAACCCAAATGTTGAACCAGACAAAAATGAGGCAACACGGATGTATTGTTATGGTAAGTACATAACGTTTAATGTTCATCGTGTTACACTGCAGCAGTCATTACACTTGGGTTATCCTGCCGCAGGGTTGCCAGATTTCCAGCCCCCCAGGTAGGGACAAAAAAAAAAAAAAAAAAGAAGGTCTCTCACGGCAAGTGAAGACCAAAAAAAAAAGGGTCTTTAATGCTGAACACAGTAGCTCTGCACTAAACACGGAGCTTCTCATGTTTACAAGTAGCTCCGTGTTTAGCGATTTTTGATTGGCCCGTATACCGGCATATGGGCCAATCAAAAATTGCTAAACACGGAGCTTCTCGTGTTTAATGCAGAACACAAGAAGCTCCGTGTTTAGCAATTTTTGATTGGCCCGTATCCCAGGTATACGGGACAATCAAAAAAAAAAAAAAAAAAAACAAACAAAGCGGAGGCTGGCTGGGATTTAAACCGGCAGGGCGGGACTCGGGATCAGGCTGCTGATCTCGGGACAGTCCCGCCCAAATAGGGACATCTGGCAACCCTGTCCTGCCGTCAGGTGGTTCCCCAGTCGGCCTGAGTTCCAAAGTCTTGGTCTGGCGTAGGTTGCTGCCGCCTCCTCCCTGACATCAGTGCAGCAGGGGTATATAAAATGCAGTCAACGCCATTTTCTTCAGTTTTTCTTGCCCCAGATGTCAGGTGTCCCCAAGTGGGTAGGCAATTCAAATTGCTAATAAAACATACATAAGAAAAGCAAACAACAACTTTCAGTTACCAGCAAATACTCCCCATAGGTAGTAAAGGGTAGAAGGTATAGGTAAACGTGTTTGGATTTTCGATTTATCTTGCTGATGTTAAAGAATTGGCAATTTATTAAAAGTTGGATGACAGTCCTGTATTATGGATCTCCCCCAAAGTAATATGTAGAATAGTCTTGCTGTTAACTGCTACCTTTATTCTTATGTTGTGATTCCCTTGAAGGCCTAGGAGCTTTGAACTATACCAATTTGATATAATTTGTTGCTTTATCAATTCTTAAGTAAGAAACTACAAGAGCTTTGAGACTCTCTATACTTTGCACTTCCATTTTAGCTTGCAGGTCTAACCTGTTGTAATAAAAGTTGTTGGGTTGCTTCATTGTGATACTGACACACACACACATATATTGAGGGATGTTGGTTCTACCGATATCTTGGAAGTCATTTTGAAGTGCATGGTCTTCATTTTAAATACTTATATAGAGACATCTTATGGAAACTGTTAATCTACCAGATAAGCTTTTATCAATTTGACACTCATGAAAACTGCAGCAGTATCATATTAATAATAGGGTTTTCTTCTCTTGGTTCTTATGAATATTGTTCATTGAACACATACATTTTACAGATACATTATCAACATCCACAAAAATCAAAGTGAACATTTCACAGTAAATTACATGTTTATATTGCTTTGTGGGAGAGGGTGCCCATTAGCCCCCATATCATGCTTAAATGCCAGAAAGTAAAATTACTGCAAAAAGCAATGCTTATTTTTAAACTTTGATTTATTTGCTTTTATTAAAGTTTAAGTAAAAAAAATGGGTGCCATCTTACATAGCAGTAAAAATATCATGTTTTGAGACTCTGATTAGGCCAATCTGCGTACTAACACAGTGGGACATTTGTGTAACACCATGTAAAATACCCTGAGAAGCATCATTCACCAAGTTTAGAATAAACAGCAATTTTAAATTTAGAATTTAAAAACATAATGCATTTTCTGCATTTTGTTTGCACCACTTTCATTTCTGAAATGAACATATGCGGATATGTTTATGCACATTGGGTGTATTTCTTTATCATCCACGGTTCCTCCATGAATATTCTTTGGGAGCATGATATCTCAATAATACAGTGAAGCTTTAGGAGATATGGCACTAACTGTATTTGTAATGTAAGTGACTTCATACTACCTGGTTACACATTATTGGTGTCACAAGTATTCTTAGGCTGTAGAGGACATAATGGCACTGGAAATATTTCCCTGAGGTATGATATAAGTACTGAGTTATTAACTGCCTTTACTGGACATACACCACTACCTTCACAATCTCGGCATATTTCTTTGTGATTTTTCCCCATTTTTAGTTTGTGTGCGTACTATTCGGTACACATGATCCCTGCCCTTGATGTAAAGTGGGTTTTTCCAGCATTTACCATGGGGGTATGACAACTTAAGCAAAGAAACAAACAAAATTTGAGAATGGTAAAATAACTACATGCTAATGGGGGTGCACAGTATTTGAAATTTGAGTGAAAAAGAATGTGAAAATTTCACAGTATTGTTTTCTAAGTTCTGTTTTCTGCTGGTAGCCTGTGATAAAGTGAGTGTGATCCTCCATTTTAGGGTGAGAATTGTATTGTTTATTGCTGTTTGTCTTTGAAGGTCCCTGCTCCCATACATTTCAGAGATTTGCTTTGAAGGAAACGGCATTTGTAGGAAAGCAGTACTTGCTACTGCTGCTTTTTTGTCGATCTTACTGTGGTCATTAATGACAGAGTATACAGTGCAGCAGTAGATTTTTATCAAACACATCATTCATAGTGCCAGCAGTAGCAGCTAGAGGTTGTGACGCAGACAGGAGCCATGAGGGCAAATTATATGGCAGTAAATGTGACAGAAGTAGTGTAATAATCCTTCAGAGACTAATTTTTGTTTTAATTCTTCTTGTCATGTTTGTTGGATCCCTGATTAGCTGCACAGCATGTTCTTTTCTGGCATTGTCTCCATGTGGAATCGTTAGGGAATATCATATTCTTTGATTTGAATGCCATTTGCTGAAAAGCTACAGTATATGTAACTTTTAATAGGATACATAGTGGATGAACTTCAGTCAAGAAAGTATGTAATGTTGCCCTAGATAACTGATGTGGCATGAACGTAGATTAGCACTGGCACACTTATGGTCTTTTGCTACTTTAGGGATTATGTTCACAACTTAAAATGAGTCAGTTGTTTGAATTAATTAACATGCAACAGATGCCCACTTTAAGCTATTTTGTAAGTGCACCATGTCTCTGCAGTACTAACAGCTCAGCCAACTGTTACTGACAGTGATTTAGCACAGCAGCTGCTTTGTGTGCTGTTTGTGGTGCAGATGGCAAAGATGGATATGCAGCTGATCCTGGTGGACTCCTGCCTCAACTTTCGGATAATCTTAACTTACCAGACTGTACAGTGGGGAGGTCCTGGTGTCCACAAATACGCTAATAGGCTTATGAACAGTAATCCAAGGCACTCCAATCCACATGCAAAATCTGCTGACCCACTTACGTTCATGTCTCTTACATCACAATCTTTAGAACAGCAGATAAATAGTTTGTAAGTAAATGGCAAAGTCAGCTAAAAAGCTAGGCTGTGGCTGAACTGCTGAACAGTTTCTACGTAGCAAAGATGTGCGTATTCAGATACAAACCTGATTTTAATGACAATTTAGTAGTATGCAGTCCTGTGTTACTGACCTATAATCCTGTCTGTGGCAAAAAAGCAGTTTTTAATTCTGTTTAGGGTTATTCTGAATGTTGTTTTACATAATTTTCAGTAGTTTTTTTTTAAATTTATAATGCCATGCTGTTGTAAAATACAGAAGCGAGAAGATATGAGCATCACCTGTGGACAGTCTTATTCTACTTAAAGTTTTTAGATTCAAGCCACAGGTCATGTGGTATTATTACCACAGTTGTAAGTTGGCAGCTTACTTCACAGTTGGAAATATTGACACTGTTATGCTGTCCGACATTATGCCCCCACCCCATCCTCACCCACCCTAACCTGAGCAGCTTTCTTCACTAAGTGAAATGGCCATCTTCATCAGCTACCCATAATAAAGATTCATTTGGGGGGGGGCTTTATAGGCCAATAACTGAAACACAGACCGGTGAAAAGGTAAGTAGCAAGATTCTACTGAAAATTAAATGATCAGTCTAACTGGTTTCTTCTGGCTGAAGTAACTGCATCTAGTCCATCACCTTCAAAATGCTTGAGGGTGACCACTTGTAGACATGAAACTCGTTGTAGTTAATGTAGGCACCAGTCTGTACAGAGGAAGCCTAAATTGTTTGGAATCAGTGTACAAACCTTGAGAATTCAAAGTATCCTTTGTCTGATGCACAAACACACAGTGCAGTATGGATGGAGTCTTGGCTACATTACTGACAGATGCAGCTGTTAGTATGAATAAAGTATCCACTGAATAGCATCTCACTCTACCATTCATTTTAACATTGCATTAAACTCCAGAAACAGCATTCAGAGCTTGGATGAAGGGTGGATGGAGGATGCAGTTGCTCAGGGCAGGGCACACAACATGGCATCACTGTGTGTACCAAGTTTCAGCAAAGAAGTGATGTTTTAGTGGGGATGAGTAGAGAGACAAAAACACAAAATGCTATGGGTACAACACTAAAGCAAACTCTGTGCTGTGTAGTATCACTACACTGTTATGGCTCTGAGAAGATAGTTCTTTTTAAGCAAAGGTAGACAACATTGCAGACTGTGTGTCCCATAGCCAGTCACACTGCATACTTATTGCTAGGCAAGTAAGGTATATGCTAGCTATGCAGTGCAGAATACCTGGCACTGGAGGGTGGGAGGTTGCATTAGATTACAAAGTAGAATTAATTGCACAATGTACTTTCTGTAACAAACACTTGGCAGTGTGAATGCTTGCTTTTGCATGGTGAATCGAGTGATAAACTGTATATGCCTTGTGAGTCTCACACACACATATACGTCTCCTAGACATGAACATTTTTGTAGAGTAGACCATCATTTTGGTAACAGTAATATGCTGATCACTTCGTAAAATTTTACATTGGCATTTTGTTCATAACCCTTTCCTTCATAGTAATTTTCATGTAAGCTAATTCATCTGTAATAATGTCAGCACAGCCTTCCCTTGCATGTTGTTACAACTCTTTACCTGTTATGTTACAGCAGCAGAGGCAGTACGAAGGTGACATGAAGTAACTATATATAATATAGTTAGAAGAGTCACAAGTAGAGCTCTGCTGTGAAAGCATTCACTACTTCACTAGCTCTGCATTAGTATTACCACTGTGGCCCAATGCCCTGTAAATGTATTGTAAAGCAGTTTCAGACAACAATGTGGGAGTATATAGTGAAGCGGTCTCTGAACAGTGTTAACAGTTTTTCGTGCTGTGCAGCATCTGTCATGTAGTCTAGAGACAAGCTGAGCTGTTGTGTCTGAGTCGTGTACTAGCCATGCACTGACTGCTACGTCTGTGAGTCTAAACCCATATTTATTTGTTTTGGCGGGGGGGGGGGTTCAAATCAGTCACAGAAATATATTTGCATCATTCTGAAATGTATTTAATTATTTATTAACTTTGACCATGTAGTTGGTCTGGTCCTTAAACCATTTGTAGCCATGATCTTAGCCATAAGGTATTTACAAATTTATACACTTGAGTTACATTTCTGTGATACAGACTAATACTGATAAAATAGAAAGACAAGATCCTTTAGCATAAATGTACACTTCCAGCAAGTAGAAATGTTTACAAGTCATTGCTGCTATAAATTGCATAAAGTGTCATGAACATTTCCAAATACCAAAAATAGTTGCTGTACAGCGCATGAGGTGTCATGACCATTTGCGAATATCAGAAGTAATTGATAAAAGAGTGGACATTTTTCCTAACATCTGTGTTAAGGTAAGTATACCCTCCCAACTGTATGTATGTATATGAATTTATGTATGTATGTATTTATTTATTAATTATTCCTTTATGGTAAACAGGAATTACTTGCAGAAACAGAGTATTATTTTGCTTTATGTTCAGAGAAAAAACTTTATTGTTAAACAATAAGTGAGAAATGGGATATACAAATTAGAATCAAAAACATTATAGAGGCAATCATAGTTTTTCTGCAGGATAAAACAGGCTAAAGGTTTGCTTCATACTGCCTCTGAAAATGCAGTGCTGATGTTATTTTTTTGGAGAGGATACAAAGCCCTCAAACATAATGAATTTGTGTAACAAACTCTGAAAATGTTGCATGTTGGAGGTAAATGTTAAGAGATTTCTACCACTGGCTGTAACCAGCAGGTTTAGTTGAATCCAGTTTAAGTAATACTAATATTCACTTTTAGTGATGGACCCACAAACACGTTTTTTTTTTTTTTTTTGCAAAGGAGGGCAATTCTTCATTGCACTCTTTGTCTGAAGGGCTTTTCCTCCACAACCCTCTTGTTAAATGGGTCAATGTTGGATCATCAGTACAGCATACATTGCGATCCAGTAGGTTGCTTCATGGGTGTGTACTAGGATAATGATGAAAAGGGCCTTTTTAAGCCTAGCTATGCATCCCAAATCTCTGACAAGATCTGGTACCCTTGATAAGTGAAAGCACAGACTTGGAAGATGAAACATTTACAAACAGAGTCCTGGGAGATGAACCATTTACAGGGTGCCTGTGTCCATTAGAGACATAAGTGCCCAATCAGGGTTGCATTTCCTGTTCCCCATCCATATGTCCAAATTACACTTGAGTTGGGGTTAGGGAGGAACTCTGCTTCACGTGTATGGGGAGCCTGTTCCAGAGAAGGAGTTATCTCTAGGATACATGCCTGTCTCTTCAGCAGGTCCTGTTTATATCACAGGCAGGATTTGAGTCTTTAAAAGTATTATTACCAATTATAGAGTACAACGCCCCTTTTGGAATGTACCTCACAAGACATCTGCAGCAGCTGGAAAGGCCACAGAAGTACCTCACAAAGAGGATTACTGGCCTCAAACAAATGCCTTACACTGACCACCTCAAAATCTCCAGCTTTACTCCGTAGCATATTACCTACTCCGAGGTGATCTCTGCCTAGTATATAAAGCTATGTCAAACCCAGAGCTGTTGGACATGCTACACCTAAAGAAATCCCAATCCCTCTGAGCTACACACTCTGGGGTCCTAAACCTTGTCACCACAATAAACAGGACATGCTGGAGGGATAGATTCCTGTCCAAGAGACTTCCCAAACTCTGGAATAGGCTACCCATCTATGTCAAGCAAAGTTCTTCATTAGCACTCTTCAAGAAAAATCTTGATGAGTGGATGGGAAATAGGAAATACACCCTGGGGATCACTTCTGTGTCTCTGCTAGATAGTGGCACAGGAAAATAACTTTCTTGGGTGGCATAAGCCAAGGAACCTTGTTGGCTAGGCTTACGTAGGCCCTTGGGCCGATAGCCTAGTATCTACCTATAATTTTGGTGCTGTTTGTTTTGTGTATATGCAGGAAGTCCATCAGTGTGGTTTGACAATGCCTTGTATGCCAGGCATAGATCTCCACTCAACAGTCTGTAGGAGACGGAATAGAGAGATTGGGCTTTGAGACATGTTACCTACGTCTTGTATTCTTTTAGTAGGGAAAATGTGTAGATGTTCCAATTGTTGGATATGCCTGGTTAGGTGCATACCAAAAGGGGCATTGTACTCAATGATAGATCTGATGAATGCTGAATACAGAGGAACAATGAGCTCCTTGGACCTAGATTCCTTACCTTTGTTTATAAGTTGCACATCATGGAGGGGTTTCCTCCCTAATGTAGGCACGTGATAGTCAAAGGCTAGATTACCTTTTGTGTGCGTTCCCAAGTACCTGACTACTGGGTCGACTCTTAGAGATGTGTTATCAATATGATAGTTACCATGGGTGGATGACTTCCTGAGGGATACTATTATGCATTTCTTGGCATTTAGTTTTAGTCCATGGTTCTGACACAAGTTATTTGCCTGTGTCAGCCCTTCCTAGAGAACTTTAGTGCAGGTGGGGGATTCTATAACTGTTCATAATTTGCAGTTGTCTGCAAATTTAGACAGCCAGAGGACCTGGACATTGGCATTGACCTCAGAGAACAAATGCAAAACAGGAGCAGTCCCAAGACTAATCCCTGAGGAATTGTGCTTCTGACTGGCCTCTTTGTAGAGGTGTACTCCGAAATATTATCTTTTTGGGTCCTGTCTGTGAACCAGCTGCCTTCCACCAGTTGCCATAAGGGTTTATACCTGATGTCTTGAATTTGTCAACAGTGCCCTAGTGGGGTATTGTGTCACATACCTTGGCATGGTCAAGCTAGACAGTGTAAACCATTTTCCGTCATCCATTGCTTTTTTTACCTTCTCCAGTAAGTCTACCAAGTTGAATAGGCATGACCTGCCCTTGACAAAATGAAACTGGGTTGAGTCCAGTGTCTGGAGGTTTCCTGTGTCATTGTTACTCATTTCCTTGGTAATTCTTTCTATGATTTTTCATATGAGACTAGCTGAGACTTATGGGTTTGTAGTTTCCAGAGTCTGTAGATGGTCCACCTTTGTGCAGTGGGATGACCGGTGCCATTTTGCATTCTCTAGGCACTTCTTCTTATTGGACGCTACTGTTAAATAAGCAGCAATTCCAGAGGGCCTGATGGGTCATGTTTCATGTTATGTAGAAGGCATCCTGGGATTTTGTCTGAGCCCATTAATGCAGTGTTCTTGACCTTGGTGATAGTAGGGGGGAGTTACATTTGATGGTATTTCCTGAGGGGAGGTTGAGGAGGAGAGAGGGGTAAAGTTAGACCTGAATTTGCCTGCCAGAAGGTTTGCTATATCTTCTAACTCAGTTTAGGTGGTTCCATTAAAATGAGCTCTGCACTCTACAAATATTGCCTTTTGAGGTTGAGTTCATAGGTTCATAGGTAGGTACTAGGCTATTAGCCCTAGGGCCTATATAAGCCTAGCCAAAGGTACCCTGGCTTTCGCCACCCAAGAAAATTATTTTCCTGTGTCACTGTCAAGCAGAGCCACAGAAGTGATCACTGGGGTGAATTTCCTATCTCCCATCCAATCATCAAGATTTTTCTTGAACAGTGCTAATGAGGAGCTTTGTTTGATATAGATAGGTAGTTTGTTCCAGAGTATGGGAAGTCTCTGGGACAGGAATCTATCCCTCCAGCATGTTCTGTTTATTGTGGTGATGAGGTTTAGGTCCCTAGAGTGTGTAGCTTGTAGGGATTGGGATTTCTTTTAAGTGGAACATGTCTAAAAGCTCTGAGTTTGACATAGTTTTGTGTGTTAGGCAGAGATCGCCTCTGAGTAGGCGATATGCAACGGAGTAAAGCTGCTTCTATTTGAGGCCGGTAATCCTCTTTGTGAGGTATTTCTGTGGCCTTTCCAGTTGTAGATGTCTTGTGAGGTACATACCAAAAGGGGCATTATACTCTATAATGGGTCTAATGAGTGTCGAGTAGAGGGGAACAATGACCTCTTTTTTCCTGGATGAGAAACCTTTTGTGATGAGGTGTGCCACATAGAAGTATGCTTTGTGGTTTTTCTTAGACTGGAGGCCACATTTACCTCAAATTTGACTTTGGTAGACTTGATCTTTCCTCTGAGTTGCTTGCTTGGCTTTATGTGAGTGCTTTTATTTTTCTGGGTGCTACACCTCTTAGATTTTTGCCATGATTTTCTTCCTTCTGTTATTGTGCCTGTCAATGTTGTAATTTTACCAAGATGGCTTGTTTTTTGAGTTAACTATGTACTTATTCCTGGCAGGTATAACTGCCTTTATTTAGCCATTAACATACTTGTATAGGGTTTTTATGAACAATTCTGCGTAGGCAACAGTGTTCGTATAATATATGGAAGCTTGAAAGTTTGCCGGATTATCACTTAATAGTAGGAAGCCAGCCTTAGAGTAGTTCCTGAACATTCCAGGGTTAGCTCGTGTTCCAGGTTGTATTTTTACTTCAAAGGAGACTGTTTTGTGGTCTTATTTTTGCCATGGAGGACAAAACACTAGAGGGGTGTGCAGCACTCTCCCATATTAGTGAGGACCAGATCCAGTATGTTTGCTCCCCTAGTTGGAATATTGGCAGTCTGGACCAGGGAGTTTGTGTTTACAAAATCCAGGTATCTCTGTACATGTATGTTTGGGTATCATAAATGATTCCCATTTAATAGTGGAGCAATTAAAGTCACCCATGAATATGGTGTTGGGTTGGATGGTGAGTGTTTCCAGTAAGTTTAATTGCATGTTATAGGTTTCCTGAGTAATAGAGGGGGATCTATAGCCTGTAAGGACATTGGTATGGGATTTTTACCTATTTTGCTGCTTAAAAATCATTCAAACCTAATCCATCAAAAATTTAAAAAAGGCAGCAGCTATTTTTTGAGTGTTAGGCAAGCTCCTCTGAAACCCCATTCTCCTCCATCTGTAAAAATACTAACCCCTTGATTGCAAAACAGTGAAGAAAAAGCAGATTTCTGTATCACACTTACAGAATGTTGTGAAGCAGCACAGTACAGAACACTCAACCAATGATCTGCCTACAAAGACACAAAAGTAAGCTTGTCCTCCGGTACCTTTCCACCCCTCCATGTCTAAGTATGCTAAATGTGAGATAGCTGAATAGTTGGAAAACGAGCAGACCTCCTTACCCCTGCTGTTAGTCTCTCAAAGAATATAAGAATACAGATCAATGAATTAAAATTTGATGGAAGTCCAATTGATGAAGTAAAATGTTCCCACCTAAGCTTCACCACTGTGAGGCAAAGCCAATAACTTGCAAGCAGGAAACTCTTTCTTGCACCATGCTTGCAGTACACCACTGCAATAAAAACTACCTATACAGTATAGTAAGTGAAACACACTTGTCTAAGCACAGATGCCAAAAGAACTAAAAAAGAAATGTAGAAAGACTTCTCTTTAATGCAAAGTCATACGAAAATAACGTGAAAAAAGACATTACACAAGGAGAAAACTGTCAATTTTATTTTGACACAGGCAAGAACATTTTTAACAAAAGAAAGTTGTCTTACATGTGTCAGATACACTGTACAGATGCAGGAGTAGGGTGGTTCAGGGGAGCTTCATCTTATCTAAACATAATACTGTCACACACATGGCTGACTAATGTCTTACACTTTCATATCTTCTGTTCATAACATTTAGTGTAATTTATCAAACTAAATCAAAGCTAACATTTGAACAAGTAAAAGTAATTGCACAGTATGTTAAGCTTAAATCTACATGCTTAACTATCCCATTTAATAAATACTTCCATTCTCAGAAGGACAGCATTGTGCATATTTTGATGTTAACTGACTCCTGCTGACACAATGTTCCCCCTTCCCTACTCTCCCATCCCTGTCCCCAGCCTTAGGTCTGTTTTTTTTTTTTTTGAGTGGGGAGCATCTACACAGTAGCTTTCATGGGGCATTTGTGAAAGTATGCCCACCCACAGGGTAAGAAGCGGCAGCCCTTGAATCTGCAAGCATGCATATCATCTGCCAGGGGAGGGCTTATTGCCAGAAAATGAAACTACCCATCATGGCTACTTGGATAATGGCTACTCTGTGAATGGTTCTTGTCACAATGATAAGGAATGAATAAGCATGATCATGGTGGTGACTAAGTGGTCAGCAGGCATAGGGACAAAAAAGGTATTTAAAAAAGGCTTGGGTGCCTTCTTCAGGTTGTGATGCAAGAAAGGAACTTGTTGAATGTCTCTCCTATGGATATTAATATTTTCCTATTTTTCGTATTTCTTTCTTGGCTTGGCTGTGGCTCTGTTTGCCATGCACAGTGCTGCATGCATTGTAGAAACATGTGAAACATATCTCCCTCCCTTGGGAAATATTTGGTAATAGTGCTGTTTATGTTTGTCTTTACTAGGGGTTAGACCCTTATTCTCTTGACTCCAGCATTTTATCAGGAGAGAAGGAGTGCAACCCTTGGAAGCACAACTCTTCCTTTTTTGGTTAACATTCCAATGTCTGCATCTTATTCTAGAACGCAGGTCACTGATCTTGCATACTAGGGTATGATAGGTGTTTCCGTTATTCTTGAAATAGGTAACTATCTGGATATATAGTTACTGTGCTTCTATTGAAATACTCCTCACCTGTGCATAAGGTTGCCACGAGTGAGAAGACATTCAGGATGGAGCAACTTGGATGAAAAGATGGAGGTCCTGTTTCTTAGTCATGACCACTGCACTACCGTACAAGAAGGGATATGTGGTGGAGAGGCACAGATAGCATGCTGATCAACAGCAAATGAAGAAAGCAGTGAACTGATGGGAATAGGGTAGGTGGAGAGGGGTTAGCAGTGTAAGGAATTTGAGATCTAGCAATGAATGTGGAGCTGAACAGTGCTACAGAAGCATTGATGTGTCTGTAGACTGAGAGTTAGACATGGCACTGTAGCATGGAGGATTATGACTGCAAACTGCTAGTTAGCTTCCTCCTATATTCTTAGGTTTGAGTCCCTTACTCTCCATTTGTTTGCTGTGTGACTCTGAGCAAGTCACTTAACTAGACAGTGTGCTTAGCCTCCATTGAAATTGTGCCTCAACTCAGTTGGCAATCCAGTTAACAAAACATACAAATAAATAAATAAATGAAATGAAAAGTAATGTGTGGATGGTGACTAACCTGCCAGTCAGTTTTCAAGCATACTGCGCTTATGTTATCTAGGCTGTTGATGCTTGTCTGGACTGCATACATAGTGTATACCTATGAACCTGTGCAGACCTTTAGAATTTCTGTACTGTTGTGTGTTGCAGAATCAGTGAGTAGTGTGTATGGAGCTGCCCGTCAGTCAGCAGTTAGGGATGGCAACTCTCAAACAAAAAGGCTAGCCCACTCCTTGCACCTAATTGTCATCTCAGAGGGAAGGCAGGACTGATGTGCTCACTCCAGTGGGCTGCAGCCATACTGAGTGACGGGCCTAGCTCTTGCTTTCAAGACGAGTGTACCTGCTGAGCCTGACCCAGTGATAGACTGGTAAGTTCATTGGGCGGGACCCTTGTGACCCTTGAAGGAGGGCCAAATTAGTCCAGTGGAGGAAGGGAAAATAACCTCTGGCTTGTTCAACTGAATGCCAGTAGGGGGAGGAGTGTGTAAAATTCTACTATAAATACTGTAAAGAACACAAATGAAGGGTTACCATAGATGTGTTGGCTATATACCTGTGGCAATGAATTTGAAGGCCATCTGCAGTGGGCCACCTTTGGGGTTTCCTTTTCTGAGATCCTAATGTCTGTGTAAAGTTCTGTTGGCATCAGCCGTTGGACGTGTGCACACCTCCAGCTAGTGTATGTTGTAATGTCATACACCAGACAGTGAGGACATGCCCGGTCCTTATGCTTCTCAGCTGTTTTTCTGCCACTTGCAGTGTTCGGATCTTGATCTTCATGTTTGTTTTATCAAAGTTTCCACAGTCAGTGTTGAAAACATTAAATGCTTCTAAGTGTCAATGTTGCTGGATCAAAAATCAAGACCTGCACAATTGCTCTTTTCATTTGTCAGTCATCTGAGCTTAACATGAAGCAGTTGCTGTAGGTGCCAGCACTTCAGCCCAATGTTGTGGAGTAGAAGTTGAGAAAAGCCTGATGACTCACTTACTTGTTGAGATTGACAGCAGTGGAAGTTATCCAGCATGGCAATTCACAAGTCTTCTGTATGATTGCAGACTGTACCCAAAGTGCACATAAAATAATCAAGAAGCCAAGCATCAGCTAGAGTCATTGCCTACTATTACCACTGAAAGTGCCCTTCAACTCATTATACTGTATGCACTCTTCCTTGGCCAACAAGGAATTGACTATGCTTATGCCATTGACCTGAACATGGGAACATAAGAACAAATTCGGCATGAGGTCACTGGGAACATAAGATGCCTAGCTATATACACCTTTAAACAGACCTTTTGCAAGTATTTAATAGTGACTGGTGATGCAGGAGATGATCAAGGAGACATCTGCTAGGCTTCTGTCAGCAACGTCTGCCCCTAGCTTAATTGTCTGATCAATATGACAGCAACCTGCACACGTTAAACAAATCTTTGTACCCCTCACCAAGGACTTGGAGAGTCTACTTCCTCCACCGCTTCAATCTTCAAACCAATTTAGGCTGATTGGTGTAGGATAAATAGCCTTGCGTGATTCCCACATTTAGTAGGCTCATGTTTTTGACAAGGTATGCAAGCAGACCACTGTAACTTCAGTTAATTTAGTAGACATATACATTTTAATAAATCCTCTGACAGACTTGAAAGTCTTTGAGATGTTTTATGTATGGAAAAGCTTCCTTGTCATTTAACTGTTATTTGAAAATCTATAATCTTATGCTGGCCTGCATCCCTTTTATTGAATTAAACTTGCATCATGCAGCAGATTTTTAGATTCACAGTTTCAAATGAAAAAAATACGAATCATATAACAACAGTATTGTGCATTGTGTTTAATCTTGATGTTGTGGTATTCCTTGCCCATCACCATGGTACTGAGAGATGAAGCCCAAACTATGGTGCAGATAACCTGAGATCAGTTAGTAGATGGAGGATCTAGGTGGGGAAGACTGGTGTTAGAAGCCAATGCCAGCTTATCAGTTGTGAGAGAAGGGAGACAGTCCTGCTCACTGCAATACTGGCACCTATTGGAAAGAAGGGTGCATACTGTGCAGCAGTTGGGTCAGAATTTGGGATTGGCTCTGACAAGCCTCTTATTTTGCATTTATCTGGTTTGTATTTGTTTCTTTTTAAACCAGCACTGAGGAAAAGAACTTTACGTAGATAGATCTAATAATGAAGTTGTAATGTTTTTACATGAGTACATTATGCATATTCATTTCTTTTGAATTTATATGTATATATTTTTTAATGTTTTTTTAATGTTTTTAATGCATTTAATGACTATATGACTTTAAGGTTATTAGTCATGTGCTTTTATCTGAGTATATAAGAAGATGGATGTTATTGCTATGTATATACACCTGAAGAAGCTGTGAGTGAAAGCGCTTGTGTTGCAATAAAGACAGTACTGGTTTTGTCAAGTTTGGAGACGTGTTTGGTTTTCATATCCTGGAGCATATTTTAGCCTGCCTCTATAGCGTTTTTTGGACTGTTTACCACGTTTTTTCTGTCTGTGGAGGTACCTGGTGTTTATTGGGCATTTTTTGCGTTATTTTGTTTCTTTTTTGTTTTTTAAGTACTTTTATTAAATTATCACCTAAGACATAGGCAAATATACATTAACATTTGAAACAACAAACCATAGTAACATTTTTCCACTTACATACATTATACATTATATATCTTTTTTTTTGTAATTATCATCAGTCCAAAATTACACAAATTGCCGAATTCCTGCTTTCCCTTAAACCTCACTTCTCTTTCTCCTGAACATCATACTGCAGGTGGTGTTTCCACAATTTCCATTTATTTCTATGTAATTTGCTATTTCTGTATTCTAAAGATCCCTCTTTCAGTTCATTTACCTCTTTTATAATATTCAGTACTTCAAATACAGATGATTTAAACTTTGATTTCTGTTTTCTAGTAATTGTTTTTTTTTTTTTGGTAGCCAATAGAATTAAACTTAATAAGGGTTTACTATGTCTAGACAATTCAGATCCTATGTCTCAGCTGAAAACATCATATTCTTAGCAACAGCCATTTGCTTGCCCAATATTTCTGACAGAGTACGCTGTACGTACTTTTTAAAACCTGTCAACTCATTACACTCCCAAAACACATATTTCCACTTAACTCTTTCTTCCCCATCATACTTCCAACATTTGATATCTACCTGAGGAAACATTCTAGTTGTCTTGTAATTTACTTTTCCAGTCTCCCTCATCCTACTCTTTCTGATTGATTCTTATAGTTATGCAATATTGTATATGCCCTACTAATTATCTCCTTTTAACATCAGCTTCTGTCCTAGATTCGAGCAAAACCCCACCAGAGCAGGTCTTTCACTTAAGATTCCCCTATCCCTTTTTCTTTGCCTATACTCTAATATCACTCCCTGGCAGGGAAGGCAGTCTCTAGCCAGGAATCCAAACGTCTTCTTGGACTAATCCCACTCTGTTACCTTTCCATGTCTAGTTATTTGCTCCGTATACATAGTTTCCTTTGCCAGTTGTTTTCTCTAGTAAATTCCAGCCCCCTCTCCACTATTTCTGTACCCTTACTTGTAATCACCCCTATTGGCAAAATGTCTTTTTTCCATTCGCATGTTGGCTTATTTCTTAGAATACTTTCTGCTACCTTATGAGTATAATATTATGTATGGTTATTATTTTCCTTATGGATCGGCATCCAAAATCCCCCCCCCCATTTCTTGAACGTTCCCTTTGCTTCATCATCATTATCCCTTTCCATTTTGAATTATAACCTTCTGCTTGAGTTATGTCTGTGAGCCTTAACTGTCTAACTAAAATATCTCTTCAAGTGAGGTAATCCTAAACTACCTTGTCCTCTTAGAAGTTTTATCTTATCCCACTTAACTCTTACTCCCCCCCCCCCCAGTTAAATTCCTTCAACTCTTTATTAATTATTGTGCACAAATTCACCTCTGGTTGATAAAAGTATGCCTAACCCATATATAAAATTCAAAGTACTAAAAACATTTTGCTTGTATCTTGCTATCCATATCTATAAACAAAAGCTTCCAGTTTGTCTTTTGTTTAGTCTCTTCCCACATATCCTTAGGTGCCACAACTGTCCCTATTACTTCATTGAACAGAGTTTTGGACAGCATTTTATTGAACATATTTTTTGAAGTTCATCGAACTGTTCTGATTGAAATCATATTACTGTGGAGATCAGGAAATTTGCCCTTTCCCCACTATAGTACAATCTCAGAGTCGGTGTATATAATTAGCAGGGGGTGTGTGGGGCTCAATGAATGGGATTTCTGATGAAATGCCATTCAGTGATGTGTATCTTCGATGAAGTAATATAGACCCACCATAACAGAAGCCTTTTTAATCCATACTCCTCTAAGTACTTCATCCTATTGTGTACCCATAAATATGGGTATTGCTAAACCAATTTTTGTGTGGATACATGATTTATGGCTATAGCCTTTGTTTTGTCTTAATTAATGTTATATCCTGAAAAGACTTGAAACTGTCTCAAAATGTTTCACAACACTGATGTCCTTTTGCGGATTTATGAAGTACAAAATAATATCATCTGAAAGTAAAGCCACCTTTTCTTAATTGCTGTTCTAATTATATCCTTGCATTTCTGAGTCCTTTATTTTCTTTGCCAATGGTTCTAAATATAAAGCAATTAACACATCTCTGCCTGATTCCTCTGTTCCAATACATCTTATCAGAGAAGAACCTCCCTACACACACTTTAATTCTTGCCTCTGATCCTTAATATATCCTCCTAATTAACCTTATTATTTTCTCAGAGAATGCAAATGTTTCCATGCCCTATTCATAAAATCCTGCCTTAGTCTGTCAGATACTTTCTCTGCATCAAGACACACCAGTATTAGTGTTTTTTCTTACTTTCTACTTCCCTGTGGATCATCATTGTTCTGTTAATGTTGTCAAATGTTTGCCTCCTGTCCATAAAAAACATCCATATATATAATTTTTGCAACACTTTTGCCATTCTTTTAACTAGTATAGGCATTAACGCTTTGTAATCTTGGTTTAAAATTAAAATGGGTCTGTATGAAGCTGGGTCTGATGGGCCTTTACTGTCCTTCGGTAATGCAGCCACCACAGCTTTCTTCCAAGATGTTTGTGCTTCCCCTCCTTTTAAAATACTGTTAAACAAAATGTTTCATGTCTTTATCACTTCCTTCCTCCATAACTTCCAGACTTCCACAGGAATACCATCTGTTTCTGGAGACTTTCCTTAAGATTAATTGCACATCACTATTTTTATCTAATCCCGTTTTAACCTCATCTACTTCTAACCTTGGCATAATTAAAGTATTCCATAAATATTTCCATTTTTGCACCTTTCTGTGTTCCACATTTCTCTCCTTAAATCAAATTTTCATATAATTTCAGAAGTATCTTTAAAACATGTACATGATCTTTGATTATTTTTCTTGTCATAGTCTCCCTAAATTTAGCAACTGTCTTTTCTACTGTCTGCTGCTTAAGTCATTGTGCTTAAAGTTTTTGTGCTGTAGACTGGAGTGATTATCAAAAAATGATCGCTTACCAGCAATCCTTCTAAACTGATGCACAGTATCCAGATACTCCCTTATTTTCTCTTTAGCATTCTGAAGTTGTGCCTCTTCTTGTCCTGTGAGATTTCCTTTATTTTGTAACGCTGTAACCTTTGTCAGCCCTACTAAGTAATTTCTATCTCTTTCTCTCTCGTTTCTACCATTTTAAACTCCATTTTTATTTTATCCCACTCACTAGCTATAACTTCAGAAGATGTTTGTCTTCCCTAGTACTGTAACTCTTAAATAATTTCTATTACCAGTTCCTTAAATTCTTCTCTTTATAACAGGTGGAAAAGTACTATTGTGTCATTTGTACTTCTTTACCCCACATTTTTATCTTAGTTTTTATTAGTGCATATTATAAAATAGGTTTTGTATGTGTGTTGAAACTTTCAGTTAAATGCAGATGTTTCTGTGAAATATGATTTCTGTCTAGTATAGCCCAGTTATTGTACTTTGGGGAATGATATGTAAATTCTGGCCAAGTTCTTACTACTGAATTCACATCTTCCATGCCAGATATTTTCATACATTTTTTTCAGAAATCTACTCTCTTTTGCTATATTTTCCCTTCTAGATCCCCCTGATGCTTCCTCACTATTGCAAATCAAGTTCCAGTCCACACCTTGTAAGTAATATTCCCTGCTGAAAGCTGATTCATTCTCCCAAAATATTCTTAAGCACCATAATAGCAGGTTTTGGTGGATTATAAATACACATTCATATAATCCTTCTCCCTTGCCAGTAGCCCCTTACTACCATAAATCTACCATTATTGTCTTTTTTCTTCTTCTATCACTATTGGAGCCCCAATAGCTATTAGTATAATTACCCCCTTTTCCGTTGTCCCTTATATTCTGCTGTATATCCATCATGAAATCCTTTATTTGTCAAATTCACATGCTCATTTCTTTCCTACTACATTTCCTGTAACATTGCTGTTTGCACTCTGCATTTCTTAATATAATTGAATACTCCTTCCTTTTTGTCTGTGCTTGTAAGGCCATTACGTTCCAAGTTAATATGGATTGTATAGCCATTATGATAAAAAGCTATCAGTCCCGACTGTTATACTTGACAGTTTTTTGAATGTGTATTTCCCACTTTTGCATTACATGTACATGCTTATATTTGGCAGGTTACTCTTCTGTACAGCTGTTTCTTCGTATCTCTGTTTGAGCCGATGTTACATTTTTCAAAACTTTGTTTTAATGAAAACCCTCAAACCAAAAAACTTAACACATTTTCAACCCCCCCCCCATTCCCTATTAAATTTGATCAAACACACAAAAATATGTGCATTTTCATAAAATGAAGTTTAAATCCTCCAGATAAGAACAGTTGCTTCAAATCAACAGTTGCACTGAGAGACATTAACTAGCATAAAATTAAGGTTACCCATGCTAAAATGCATACTACAGCCTGTGTTTCCACATACACTGATTGCTGCCTGTTCTTTTCTTATCTCTGTTCTTCTCTGAGGTATAAAAACAGCTTATATGCTTTCAGAAAACATTAACTTTTAATCGCAAGAAAAAGTGCACTGGCTGGATTTAAATTGTACAGTTTTTTTAAATGCATTAAAGTAAGAGCTGCTATGTCTCATCTACTTCCCATAATTTCAGACTTTATTTTCACTGAACTTCTTGCCATTGTAACTTCAATTTTTTCATTTCCGTCAGGAAAGAATGCCCAGAATTATCAAGATTAATTGCTTGCACTTGCAAACAGCTTGTCCCAATGGAAAACTACTCAGCAATGAATCTTCGTAAATTTCACTCAGAACAAAATGTGCTGCTGTCTTCATCTGCAGACTTCTTCACTTACACTGAACATTTGCTAATGGAAAAAAACAAGCTAGAATCTTTGCAGAAGTAAGAAACTTAGCATTTTTCTTGTCTTTCATCATTTTGTCTTATTTCTAAAACCTGCTTGCTTAATAAAAACACTTGTTTATAGCTTAATTCAAAAACATTAATCTAGATGTTCTGCCTTGTAAAATAAGAGAACATGTCTTACTTCTACATATAAGTGCACTTTTACACCCCACCCCAGCAGCCCAAGAATCACATCATATTAACTTTAAACTTGCTTTTCTTCTGCTTTTCTTCTCTTTCTGTGCTGTAAAGCTTACATTTCTTACAACTAAAAAAAAAGTGCTTGCTCACTACAACACATACAACAGCCACTGAAAAGATTCATCCCACATTTAAAATATCACTGACAGCACACTACATAAAACTACTGAACTTGCAGAATATACCATGAAGTGTGCAGTCATTTTTGGAAGTCCCTGACAAGCTACTTTGTAGTATTAGCTGTCATGGGGAATTTGCACGCCAACAGGGAAAGGCATTGCTACAGGCCCTGGCATCTACATACATGCACAATAGCTGAATGGGGGAAAGGTTAGGGTTAAAAATAAGGAAAAATATTCATGTAAAATTGCCTATGTCACAAGTGATAA
This sequence comes from Protopterus annectens, assembly GCF_019279795.1. Classification (NCBI taxonomy): domain Eukaryota; kingdom Metazoa; phylum Chordata; order Ceratodontiformes; family Protopteridae; genus Protopterus; species Protopterus annectens. The sequence goes on from NC_056727.1 coordinate 201,190,247, forward strand.
TTCAGTAAAGGTGTTTACAAAAAAAGAAAAGAAAAACTTCTAATTGTGCCCTGGATGATATCCTCCTGTGATTGTATCTCTTCCTCAGAGGAGCAAGTGGACTGAGTAACTACATGAAGGTCTAATTGGGGGTGATGATTGGTGGCAGAAGTGGATTTAAAAATACATTCCTTTGGAGTGTACAAGAAAAAATGTAAATCATACTATATAATTCAACCCTGGATAATTACCATCTTGTGTCCTCTGAATGTATGGCCCAATCTTTTTGTTAGCGACATTGTTAACCAATGCAGAAATTTGTGTAAAGTAACTGATGCTTCTCTTCCAAAGATACTACATCTACATTTATTATGTGCCTTTGTATATATTTTATCAAAATATTCATACTAAGATTCCCTGTTAGTTCAGAGAAATATTCTGCTTTGTCTTAATTATCTTAATTTCCTAGATATTCTGCCTTCATAAAAAAACTGGCCTATGCCAGTTGTATAAATAAGCAACACAAAACTATGTTATAAGTTGATAAATGTTTAAAAACTGTATTTTACTGATGAATGGTTAAACCATTCTTCCATTTGAAAAGTGTACTATTGTCTTTCCCTTAGTTCAGTCATAGCACAGCCATTATTTCTTTATGCAGTGATAAAACTGTATCTTACCATCACCAGCACTGTTGTTCTTTATATCTTAACATTTTCTTCATAGAGATCAAATTGATTTCACTTTTGCCTTTATTTGATCATTGCATTCTTCCACCAGAATTTTCGACTTAGTCTGTAAAATTACTACAGTGCCTGTAGTAGCGTCAGATGTAAGAGTGCTGTTAGATGTCTTCTAATTATTTTCCTTGTTTGTGTGGGAGCTCTCCATGTGAGATAGCAACTTGACAGCAACACAGAAATCTTAGGAAAAGGCATGATATCTGATGTATACTTCTGTAGATGCTGCTGACATGTTGCCCAAATACCCAGCACCACCTGGCGTAATCTTTACACACCTTGTTTAGGGTAACTGCAGGCTTTTTATTTTTGGAACCAAGGAAAGAAGAGTATCTCATGTCCCCTGACTCAGTGTGATAGGGTGATTCTGAAGGTATTTGGCTTTCTTGTTTCAAATACAGCATTAATGGTTAAACTTTGCTTATACCTCTAAACAGAATTACTGTTTTTTTTTTCCAAAAGCTGTCATGCTGGTGAGGTTTGTCTTGAACTGATCTTTAACTTCTTTGCTCTATCAGAAGAGGCGCAGTAAGTGGGATGAAGGATGTGAAAGAGAAACTCTGGTCCTTTCTCTCCACAGTGGAACCTGTCTAAAAAGATGCCATTTTGGCAACTTGAAAGTATGCACATTTAACTTGTTGTCAACTAATTAGGAGGATAACTTCTATGTATGCCCTGCTGCAGTGAGTAACATCCTTACCAAGCATACTTTTGATAGGAGCGTCTGTGCTGTTAAGTATCTGTCTCACCTATCTACCTGGTACCGGTCCCTCCCTGCACCCTTGTGGATAAGAGTGCAGATAAGCTTGCAGAGCTTCATGTGACTGGGCTAAAACATTTTTTTGGTAAAAACCCATATGACAGCTTCTTCAGTGAAATTTCATGTAGTGGACTGCAGTTTTGATTGCTCTGATGCTGTGTCTAGGGTAGCAGAATCATGTACATGTCTGAGCTAGATGGCATGGCTGTAGCTCTTGATGAACTGAAGGGTAAGCTTTTATGGGAAACAGACCTGACATTATCTGCATCTGTGAATATGTACTGAACAAGTGAAATTACTAGTGCACAGATAATAGAATTAAATAATGAAAATGAGATATATAAAATAAAGTAGGAGTCAAGTAATAAGGCAGAATGTATCATAAAAGTAATGGTTATGAAAAGGAGAGCTATGATGCAGTGTACTATACAAAGGAACATATTCCAGGCATGAAGCTGATTGTATCTTTGAAACTGAAATGTGTGGTAAGTATAGCAGTAAGCACTACCCAGCACTTAATCAGTCCATTAGGATCTGCACTAAAACATGACATTTCTATAAATTGTGTAAAAGTAAAAACAGATGTGTTTTGAAGAATGTTCATGTTATTAAGGAGAAATATGAAAATATACTGTCTCGATAGTAGCTTTATATACAGCCACTAAGTGGCTAAGAAACTGCTAATGGATGTAATATCTAAAATGTACAGTCTTCTTATTCAAATAGTTGCACTTGAATAAGTTAATTCTCCTATTTTTTGGTCATATAGTTTGTGAGAAGGTTGAATATTAAAAAGAATTCACAATATTAAAGCTAATATTCAATAGTCATAATCAGCAACATTATTAAAGATACAGCTCGGATACTTTGCAAAACCATAGCAGTGATATTTTGCATGACTGTTCCGGTTTATTTACAGGCTTAGGAAGGTTGCTTAGATAATACCATTTACAAGTAAAATCTGACATGCCAGTGGTAATTGCTCTCAGAAAACTGTCTGTATTACTCAAAAGTAAAGTAAAACAAGAAAGAAGTTGGTTTGAAAGCCTTAGTGGTGTTAAGTAATTGGAGCAGACAGAATGGATGAATAGAATGGTCACTTTTCTGAAGAAAGATGATGTTCATGTTTGTATTGATTCAAAAGATCTCAATAGTTTGCTTACAAGTTAGCATTACCCAGTGCTTTTGGTTAAAAAATGTTCTCAAGAATGCCAGGTTTCCTCAATACTAGATGAAAACCAGTGTCCAGTGTTTGTTGTTCATAGCTGACAAAATAGCAGTTTTCAATCAGATGAGAAGGTGTATGCATAAAAGGATCTGAGTCACATCTGAGAATAATGAAGTGCACGTAAGGATCAAATGATACAATGTTCGAGCTTGGAATGCTGTGCTGTTTGCAATGCTTAAACATCAATCCAAGTGAAGAGATGCCGGCATACCCAGTTCTAGATTGGTCATGGAAAGAAATGTGTGTATATTGGTACCAGTTCAGATAAGTCATGTATTTCATATACGTATGGATTACAGTTCCAAGTTCCTTGACATAATCAGACTGACATACAGAAGTATAAGTTGGCTTAATGCATTACAGCCTATTTTCAACATGTTGTGGGCAAGTCTGTTTCTCTACATTTGTATCTCCATTTTGGCCCAGGCAACATTGATTCTGTCTAGTTCTTGCTAAGCCTGTTTGAGTGTGGCAAAGTCAGAACCCATATTGTTGCCTCAGTATGTGGACCTTTTAACGCAGAACAATTGATCTCTGCTGCTATCGAGCCTATGGCTAATGCTAACAGCTTAGATTGTCTAACGCTTATCCCATTTAGGCACATGTTTCAAAGGATGTGCTAAATATGGTGTGGGAGTCTAAGTAAATTCACACAAAGAAATTCTAACAATGCAGAATGTAAGAGTTTCTCCCATTAATCCCTTGCTAGAGAACAAGACTTGAATTCTGTGTAAGTGTCATGAAAGGAGATACTGCCAGCCCAGCTATCTGGAAATTTTTAAATAATTATATCTCATTTGTGAATATCAACATGATTCATATGCTTGTGTTACAAATGTATTAGAACTGTATGTCATATAAGATGGTTTGTACAGACATGCAGAAGAGGTATTTTGCAAAGTGCTGTTTAAAGATGTAACCACAGCATACCCTACATGATTAGAGCAGAAATGTACCTGCACTATTGTAACTGTTTCGATGTGTATATTGTAACAATGGAAACTGGAACACAAGAGATTCACTTCAGAAAAATTGTTGAAATTATATTACCTTATGGCCACACAATAAAAGGATGTTATCTTTCAGTTTCAGTGCAGTAAACAGACACAATGTCTAGAATTAGAAAATGTTATTCGTGTTTCACTGTTGCAGTCGTCACATTTGGGTTATCCCTGCCAGGGGATATCTACTGCTCCTAGAGTTTTCACAAAATCTAGGGCTCCAGCCATTACCTTTTGCAGACAAAGGAATATTCAGATTTTTCCATACTTAGACAATTGCCTAATTCAGGCAGATAGCCAGGAAAAGCTGCTCAAGCACCTGGCCTTTGTAAAGTCCCTACTAACCTCCCTAGGGTACACAATCAAAGAAAAGAAATACAAACAGGTGCTCACCCAAAGTATATTCATGGGAGCAAGCCTGGACACAGCATCCCAGATGGCATTCCTTACACCAGAAAAGCAAAATTTCCTGGCAGCCTACTTCTCTCAACTAGCCACCAGACCCCAGTTATCTGCAAGAAAGATCCTGCAAGCTCTGGGGTTTATGGCATCTCTCATACTATGCATTATATATGCCAGAGTGCATATGAGGAAACTTCAGTGGTACCTAAAAAGCCTTTGGTGTCAACACTCTCAAGACCTGGAGACTCTTATACCTATAATTCCGTGCCTCAGAAAAGATTTTCTTTGGTGGGCAACAGCATGCTTCCACAACAAGGGACTACCTTTCTCACAACCCCCCGCCACCCAGACCCTCACCACAGACACATCAGACTATGCCTGGGGTGCACACTTGGATGGCAGGTGCATACAGGGCCAATGGAGCCCACAGCAAATCCCTGTGCATGCACATCAACCAGAAATGATGGCTGTCCAGCATGCCTTGATAGCTTTCAAGCCCCTTCTCTCCCCAGGGGCTTTCCTGATCAAAACAGACAACACCAATGTAATGTGGTATATCAACAAGCAGGGAGGAACTCACTCCTACCCTCTATGCAGGCTGGCCATGACCTTCTGGCACACAGCCTCTGCCATGCAACTCTACCTGTTAGCACAGTTCCTACCAGGTTCTCTCAACTCTCTGGCAGACCAGTTAAGCAGAAATCGTCTGGACCCACACGAGTGGCAGCTCAACAGAAGAACCTTCACCCTAATAACTCAGAAATGGGGCACGCTGAAGGTCGACCTCTTTGCCTCCCACACCAACCATCAGCTCAGCAACTTCTGCACCAGAGAACATCACTGCATGGCTTGGAAAGTGGATGCCCTGTCCTTCCCCTGGGTCAGTCTATCGGTCTATGCCTTTTCTTCACTACCTCTCATCCCCAGGGTACTGCTCAAAATAAAGGAGGAAAAACCAAGGACAATTCTTATAGCTCCAGACTGGCCTCGCCAGCACTGGTACCCCTTGCTGCACAGTCATTTCCCACCGCCACCATGGCATCTTCCTCAGATTCCAAACCTCCTGACCCAGAGGGAAGGGGAATTCATGCATCCCCAATTGCAGACACTCAGATTGGCAGCATGGCTTATTCCCTACCCCCCATCAATCTGCCAACCTCAGTAAACAGGTGCTAGATGTTATACATGAGGCCAGACGCCCTAGCACTAGAAAGTCTTATGCTGAAAAATGGAAAAAGTTCTGCACCTGAATTCAGGCTAAGGGAGACAATACGGCACAGCCCTCCCTCCCTCTCATCCTAGATTACTTAGCTGACCTACTACACAGTGGCCTTTCTTTTCCTCTATTAAAATTCATACCTCTGCTATCTCTGCTCATTTTCCCACCGAGCAGCCCCTTTTCTCACACCCCTTGATCAAACGGCTCCTAAGAGGGGCTAGCAACTTGAGGCCAGCCAGAAGAGCACCAACCCCAGCTTGGGACCTTAACTTTGTGTTGGAAAAGCTCACCCTACCCCCCTTCGAACCAGCTTCTTCTGCAGAGCTAAAATTTCTCTCCTGAAAGACAGCTTTCCTTCTGGCCAACACTTCAGCCAGAAAAGTCTTCGAGCTGCAAGCACTCATGGCTATGGAACCCTTCATCATATTCCATGCTGACAGAGTATCCCTCAGGACTAACCTATCCTTCATGCCCAAGGTGGTGTCCAGTGTGGCTCTCAACCAATCCATTTATTTGCCCACCTTTTTTCCTAATCCCCAGAACAAGGGAGAAAGGATCCTGCATGATCTCTAGGTGTGCACAGACAGCTCAGATTCTATCTAGACAGGACTAAATCCTTCAGAAAGTCTGATCAATTGCTGGTTAGCTTTGCTACAGGGGCAGAAGGCAAAGCCATCTCCAAACAAACCATTTCCAAATGGATGTCACACTGCATCCATTTCTGCTACAAACAACACAGAACCCCCCCCCCCAGGGGGTCAGAAGTCACTCCACCAGAGCAGCCTCCACCTCTGCAGCTTTCCTCAGAGGAGTCCCCACCAGGGACATCCTGGAAGCTGCCACCTGGACATCTGTTCACACTTTTACTAAACATTACCACTCGCTTCTCTTCTCCAAATCCAGGACAGGGTTTGATTCTGCAGTCTTGCAGGGCATCCTAGCCAGTCCCTAGTTTCCTTGACTTCCTCCACCCATTTCCTCAGCTTTAGGAATCAACCCAAATGTGATGACTGCAACAGTGAAACATGAAGAACATAGTACAGTTGTGTACACTTACCATTAGATGTTCTAGTGTATTCACTGTTGCAGTCCTAGTTTCCCTCCCTCCATCCCTCTTTTTTCTTCTCTTTCCTTACAAGGGACATATTGGTACTTACTTTCTACTGGTGGGGTTATTCCACCAGAACCTGGCACCTACTTGGGGGCTCCTGACAGGTTAGGGCAAGAAAAACTGATGAAATGGCGTTGACTGACTTACTTTATACTACTGATGATCTGACGTCAGTCCTGAAACAACAGCAACCGACGCAGAAATACTAAGCCTCTGGTATTCGAGGGCTACCCTGGCAGGGATAACCCAAATATGATGACTGCAACAGTGAATACTCTCGAACATCTACATTTATGGTACGTGTACACAACTGTATGTTTTCTCTATTGTCTTGGACGTGCTTTATTGTTTTATGACTTATCTGCCTTAGATCTAAGAAAAGCCCTTGTCTGTGTATTTTCACAGGTGGATGCTAAATACTGCCAGCTGCATCAGTGGGGGTTTTCACCTGGGATAGAGTCAGATAACAAGAAATTGTCATTCTGCAAGCTGTCCCAGTAGTAATATTTGAGGTATTAATTTAGGAAGTAGCTTAGTGAGAGTCTGTTTTCTGTATTTTGTCTTTGACCTGACAACGTCAAGATCCACTCACCACATCTGCCTTGCTCTGAAGTAAGTTATTAGGGTAGAGTAATTTCCTGAGATACAGTCAGGAATATAGCAAAGCTTAGCTTAGATGTTTTTCTTTATTTATTTGACTGTCTTGCAATGTTGTTTTAAATATTTCCTGTGATTCTGAACTCTGATGTAAGTGTATACTGAGTATTTTCTTGTTCTTTTATTATTTATTAATACATACACACACACGACAATTTCTCCCCATCTTTACCCTATAAAAAGCCATCTACTTTTTACCTATAAACTTATCAACACTCAAAAACCCCACACCTCCATAGTACCTAACAATTCTTTCATCAACATAATAATAACCAACCCAAACTCAAAATACTCCAATTATCTCTCCAACCTAACCCTATATCTACTAACCACTCTACTATCAGGTGATATTCACCCTAATCCAGGCCCCTCCACCTCATCCACCATAGATAAATCTATACTATTCACCTCCCTAAACTCCCAAAACATAGTAAACAAAGTTCCAAACCTTCATGCTTGGCTTACACATAATAAACCAGATATCCTATCTATCTCAGAAACTTGGCTAAAACCCCACATAAAAGACCACAAAATAACACCACTAAACTATTCAATCATCAGAAAAGACAGATCCCACAAAAAAGGAGGTGGAGTAGCTCTAATATACTCATCCTCCTTGACAGTCACCCCTTATAATAAAACCATACTTAATTTCAGTAATGCCGAACTACTCCTATCACTACTTCAAATCAATAAAAACAAACACATATGTATAGCTTCCCCCTACATCTCTCCTGGAGATAACATTACCACACTTGAGAAAATCCTATTCTGGCTCTCCACTAACATCAATTATGAAATCATAATTTTGGGTGACACAAATATCAACTGGTCCTCCATTCAATCCTCCGCAAACCCACTTAATATCAACCTCTATAACTTCTCACAGCTTATTAACAGCATAACTCGCCCCTCAAAAACCCCTTCATATGGTAGCATTCTAGACTGGATTTTAGTCTCCCACCCCCACTACTTCTCTGATAGCGGTGCACTCCCTGACACCCTTAGCGATCACCTACCCATCTTCACATATCGTCTCCCCACTTCTATACAGAAATCACATAACTACATTACCACCCGCAACCTTAAAAACTTTAACCCAATAACTTTCTCTGACTCCCTAATAGTAATTGACTGGAACATTCTAAAAACTTTACCTCTAGATAATGCTGTGGACCACTTCAACACAACCTTTTTAAACCTCCTAGACCACTATGCTCCTCTAAGGACTAAAAGAATTAAACTAAAAACCTCCTCATGGCTAACTAAAACCACACTCACAACCATGCGACATAGAGACAAACTCTGGGCACTTTACCGGAAAAATAAATCTCCACTTATTCATAATGAATTCAGGACACTTAGAAACCAAGTAAAAAAGCTTATTATCACCGATCAACAAAATTACTTCTTCACCCTCCAAAATACTAATAAAACAAATCCTCAGAAATTCTGGAAAGGAATCTCTAGCCTAATCAATCATGGCAGGACAGTCAACCCCAGCCCAGATCCAAACGCCACTGACATGGACTTGGCTACTCAATTCAACTCTTTTTTCATTGACTCTATTTCTAAACTAACCTCCTCTTTCTCCAACACCACCACGTCCTCAACTTTTCCCCCACCCTCCTCTACTAACACTCCCCCCCACTCCCAATACCACCCCCATTTCCTCTACTATTCCACTACCCTCTGACTCTCCACCTTTCTCACTAAAACCTATCCCCACATCAACCATCAAAAAACTTCTCCAGAAACTAAAGCCATGCTCCAATGCCCCAGACAACATTCCTTCATACTTTCTTAGCATAGCTGCAGAAGCCATTGCCTACCCTATCAGTATTCTAATTAACCGCTCTATCCAAGAAAGCATAGTACCACAAATTTGGAAAAAAGCCTGCATCATACCTTTGCATAAAGGTGGCAATAATAACAGTACCACAAACTTCCGTCCCATAGCTATCCTGTCCCCCATCTCTAAACTCCTAGAAAAGTGTATCCATATACAGCTCCTACCTTACCTCTTAGACAATCACCTGATGACTCCAACCCATCATGGTTTTAGACCCGGCCATAGCACCATGACAGCCCTCCTTTCCTTCTCAGAAACCATTAATAAAGCACGGGACTCTGGCAACATTGTTTCTACCCTGCTACTGGATCTCTCAAAGGCCTTTGACACTATTTCTCACAAACTACTTTTAACTAAACTCTCCCAACTTAACTTATCACCTTCCTCACTGAATTGGTTCTCTAGTTACTTATCTAATAGATTTCAAGCAGTCAAATGGAAAAAAGCCACCTCCTCATTCCTTAATACCCCTACAGGAGTCCTCCAAGGTTCCATATTAGGTCCTCTTCCGTTTAATATATTCATAAATGACTTCCACAACTCTATCCCATTTTCCAATATCATTCAATATGCAGATGATTCAACAATTATCTGCTCAGCCACAACCCTCCCAGTACTCCAAAAACTTACACAAGACGCATTCTCAATCACTGAACAATGGATGAAAGCAAACCATCTAGCTCTCAATGCCTCTAAAACCAAATTAATGATATTTACCCCTTCTAAACGCAACTCTTTCAACACAAACTCCTTTTCTATCACCAGCAACAACAACACATCCTTGGAACTGGTGACAGAGACCAAGTTACTTGGGGTACAAATTGACAGTCAACTCAAATTCAACTCCCACATACAACTTAATATCAAAAAAACCCATCAAAAACTAGGCATGCTCTACTGACAAAATCGATACCTTACACCCTCAACTAAAATTACACTCTGTTCTACATTCCTTATCCCCTCTCTTCTATATGGAGCCCCACTCCTAACTAGCCTTCAATCTTCCCTCAAAACACAACTTTCCTCATGCTACAACAAAATAGCCAAATTCGCAAACAGTCACAAAGCATCTACCCACCACTGCTCTTCTCTCCACAAACTAAACTGGCTTGAACTAACCAATCAACTCATCTATACTCAACTTTCTCTAGCTCATAAGCTCATTTTCAAACCCTCCCTTTGTCCATCCCTTTCCTCTGCCTTTAAAATGCATCTTCCCAACAGAGCTCTCAGAACTAATAACCAAAACCTAAATGAGTTATACAAACCTACTCGTCCCCCAGGTAAAAACCTCCTATCCTATGGTCTAGCACATCTCTGGAACTCTCTACCTCCAGCCATTCGTACCACTTCCAACCACTATTCATTCAAAAAATCTCTTCACTTTTATCTACTGACCCAATGGGAATGCTCTTGCTCCAATCCATCTTAATACTATACTGCCTTACCTCCTCTCCCATCCATCTTAATACTATACTGCCTTACCTCCTCTCCCATCCATCTTAATACTATACTGCCTTACCTCCTCTCCCATCCATCTTAATACTATACTGCCTTACCTCCTCTCCCTCTTTTCCAACAACATGCTTGCTTCTGCCTCACAAGTAAGGACTTCTCAGTATTTTTTCAGAAATGTTTTCCAGTTTCTAGTCTATATCATCTGTAACTGTGTCTGTAACTGTCTTCTGAATGGTATTCTCTTAACTGCATAATCTTGTAAATAATGCAATGTATACTTCTGTATTCTCTGTATTGTTTCACCACCAGTTTGATGCTCAAACTACATTAACTTGTAAATATTGTCTCATGCTCATACTGCATAATTTGTTAACATTGTTTGATGCTCAAACTGCATTATTCTGTAAACATCGTAACACATATTGTAACCCTTCTTTCTGGGGCTTTTCTCCCCAGGACTCCATTGAAAACGGGTTCATATTGGCCCAATGGACTATCCTGGTAAACCAACTACAAATAAATAAAATAAATAAATATATGTAAACCTTTTATTGTGGCTGATCACTGTAGAGACATATTTATGTTCCGAGAGTAATTGCATATTTATTTGGTGACACTGTGTAGGCTTCTCCTAATAGCCTTGCTCTTGGCCAAACTAACATTTATATTGATAGTAACATTACACAGTAAGATTGGACACCCTTTGTTAAGGGCCTTAAAGTAGCTGATAAGGACATGGCTAGTAGCAGTGATAACTGACTTATAGGCTGGGCAAAAGGGGGCATAGCTAGTAATCCTGTGCCAGCCTTTCCCAGGTGTGTGTGTGTGTGTGTGTGTGTGTGTGTGTGTGTGTGTGTGTGTGTGTGTGTGTGTGTGAGAGAGAGAGCTACTTGGGCAGGGACACAAAGCACTGGTTGGACAGAGAGGGTGCTGGAGGTCTTGGCTTGGCCACTCAGCTGAGATCTTGACTTTATAGCTGTGCCAGTGGGGAGTCTTATTGGGGATCTGGAGAAAGAGGGAGAAACCAGCCATGGACTGACTGTGCCTCTGTGTTCTCTTAAGGGAAATTGTACTTGATGCAGAGCACTACATCCAGAAATGCTGTGTGTGTACCTGTCATCCTCCTAATGTACATCCCTCACTGGTGCTAGTGGTGAAGATTGTGGCTACTTGATTACTGAAACAGTGGTGGGGTGTCAACAAGTGTCACTGGTTGTCCTGTGACTGTCAAACCTTTGTAGAATAGGGCTGTCTTATGGCTTTCTAAAGGTGTATGCATCAACTCCTTTCATACTTCCAGCTGCTAGTTAAGGAGTTCCCAAGGAGGTATTTTACCGCAGATCAGCAAAAAGAGGCACTGCTTTACCTTAAGACCTGCATCATAGAAAAGCTGACATTGCCACACACTGAACTATATGCTTCCATGATCATCACATACTTTTCTTGGAAAAATAGTTTTTTGATGGCTGTTAGCTCTGCAAGAAGGAATTAATTACAGGTCCTTATGTGTTATGACCTTTCTTTATTTTTCCCAAGGGCAGAATCACACTGTGACCTAATTCCACCATCATGCCTAAAATAGTACAGAACTGTCCCAAAATGAGGCCATTCACCTTGATGTCTTAACCCTGATTCCTAGTGCAAGGGAGAGAAGATATTGTATTCCTTATCCGTATATAGGCAACCGAGATGTTATTTGTACAGGACTAAGCAAATAACAAAGTCGCAAATAATAAAGTCAGACCAACTATTTGTCTCCTATGTAAAGGCAGGAAAGGAAACCATGCAAATAAGGAGGCTGTATATAAATGGCTAGCCTCTGTGTCTGTTTTTGCTATTCTGTCCATGGCAAAGTTGTTCCTGACCACATTAAGATTCATTTCCTAGAGCCACTGTTGCCACCACAGCCTTCCTGTGGAGGGGAAGTGAACAATCCACTCTGGAAGCAGCTACCTGGTCATCAGTCCTTACCTTTTCCAGACACTATAACCTTGTTGTTTCATGTAAGACCAGGGCAGGATTCCATCCTTCAGTGTCTGTTCTCTTTACAAACTTGACCAGGGCTAGCCACCCTGTGTCACTTGAATTTTGGGAGTCTTCCCAGATATCTTGACTGCTTTGGTGGATATTAAGCTTTGACAAATGTAACACAGTTGTGTTAGGAACTTAATGTAATTGTAGATGTTCAGGTATGTTCATTATTGCTGTCCAAATTCTTTCCCACCATCCACTGTGTTATTGTTTTGGGTCTTATGAGGTTGAGGTGCACAGCTTATTTTCTTCACAGCCACCTTCAATCTCTAGCTCATACCAGGCAGCCTCCTTTCTCTGGGCTGAGCTAGCATTAAAAGAGACAATTGGGGTTTTGTCACTGTACCTTGGGAATGACTTTTCCAGACTGTGGCACCTGTGCATAATTAGCATGGTCTAAGATGGCATTGGCCAATGTCTGCCTTATATCACTAACATCTTGATGCCCGAGTGAGAGAGAGTTGAACAATTCCAAGAGGGATAATGTTGAGCTCTGGAAGTTGAGTCTACCATCTGGCTCCCAATAAATAGAAATGCCAGATGTCATAATGGCAACAGAGAGTGTGTTTGGCCATCTACATTTATGGTAAGTTTCTCACACAACTGTACTTTTCCTTCTGTAGATGGCATCTGAGAGAGCACTAAGTATTCATTTTTTATTTTATTTTTCTTGCATTTTTTATTACTAATGTTCTGGCTGTTGATTTTTTCATGGAAATTTGACTTTCATATTTTTTTGAATAGTATTTCCTGGATTTTTCTGATGCTGTCTTCCCCAGGAAACCTCACCAACAAAATTAGAATCTAATAGCCATATCCCACTGAAGGGATTCCATCTTCATTGCCTCTTCTGTTTTGGGGAGAATCACTCTGTGTCCCTGTGTAAGATCTGTTTGCTTCGTTAAAAAGATAAACCCTAAAAAATAAAGCAGATTACTGCAAGGCCTTCCTGGATTCCAAATGATCCTGTCTTTTGAGCCAAGAGTCCCTTGCATGTTTCACTTCAAGTAGCATGGAGACCTTCACCAGTAGAATCATAAAAGCTTTGCTTTTTATGCACCCCCTATTAATTTGTATAAGTAAAACACTGAATGATACCTAAAAGTTGACTTTATGTATGCCTGTCAGTGTTATATACTTAAATGAGCCTTGATTTAGGCATTTATATAACACTGATATCTTGAAATGTGTTACATCATGCAAGCCACTGCCTGATGTGGTGGCATTATTCCAAATTTTCAGTTAATTGGCTGCTAAATGGGTATTGTAGTGCAGATATCCATCATAGACATCTGTGTATTATGCCCAGCTTGTGGAGCTTTGACTGTCCCCACATGCAGGGTCTGGTTTCTGCACAATGAGGACATCAGAGTGACTTTAAAGAAAAGGGAGTGCAATGTGTGTTGTCATCTTCTCTCTGTTCTGTGATCAAGGTGTTTTGTAGTTCTATCAGTCACAGCAGGTCAGCTTTTTTTGTATCTGGAAAGTAAACATATATGATAATATTAATCTTACATTGTATTTTTTATTTTATTATTTTTTTAACAACATATTGCTCCCATTGACTTCTGAAGTGTGTGGATATACAACCAACTAGTAACAGACTTAATTAGTGCTTGTAGATTGATCTTTATCTTTTGAAATTATTTTGACTACAGAAAAGATTGTATTTCTCCCTGTCATTTAACACAGTTGAATTACATAATAACCATCTCAAAAGCCATGACTATTCTTTCATCGTTAACTCAGTTCTGTGAATTTTACAGTCTGCAGCTTTGATTCTGGCTTTCTGGATTATGTCCATGGGGGATTCTGCTTTACTAGACTAGTTTGGCATCTACAGGATGTTAACAGGACTCTCTCAAGCACAGCCACATTTGCTTCTGACAGCAGTAGAACAAGGACCCTTTGTTTCAGTTAAAGGACTTTGCTTACAAAGGATTGAAATGTAGTGTAACTACTAACATTATGTTTCAGTGGCTGAAATGTAATAGGATTTCAGCTTACACAACTTGTAGTTGTGGTTTTGTGGATTTATTAATGCAGACTTTCAGCATTATGATGTCAGGCACTGAGTGTGTGTATTTATGAAGATAGCCACTGTATTTCTCAAAATACGTGCTAGTAGCTATTTTGATGTACATTAGGAAGTATGGTTCTACCACAGCCTTGCATTGGTTGTGTTGTAAATTTTAGCATGTTGGATTGATGGTTACAAGTACAGGCACTCCAGATGCCTTTTGATGAAAGGAAATTATAGTAAAACATTGTACAGTTGTATTTTAAGGTTGTTTACCTTAAACTGCGGTGGTGGTGCTGCGGTAGCGTTGTCGCCTCATATGAAGACGTTGTCCCGTTCGATTCTCAGCTAGAGCGTCTTCTGTGTGGAGGCATATGTGAATGGGGCGTGCCTTCATTGAAGGTTGTGCATCAGGGCTGGTGACCCGGTACGTAAAAATCCACTACCAATCATTAGCGGACCGGAGTTCTGCTGTGGCGACCCCTAACTGGGAAAAGCCGAAAGACACAAACAAAGCTTACTTGTGAACTGGTGGGAAGTAATTTCACTTTCAGCATGAGAGGTCTAGCAGAACATGCCATGATGCCTCCTCTGATCACTGTTGCAGTATTCTTTACTCTTGTGCTATCCTGATTGGGATAGCCTAATATCTCTCCAGTAGACCAAGGCCTTTGCCTTTACACCTTCCAGGCGTAATGCACAAGATACAAGCCCTACATGCAAGGCATAAGGTACATATGTGACATACAGATGCCTAACCGTCATAACTTCTTTACCACCAGTCTGAACGCTACCTCTGAATTCGGTCTGTATGCCATTCACCAAGCTGGTTCATCTACTGAGCTTTCTACTTTGTTTTTTCTGTTCTCCTTGTAGTTTGTTTTCATGTCATTCAGGAAGTAAGTATGGGAGGCATATTTCCCATAAAAATTGACATGAGAAGTGCCTTTTTTGTCTGGGTGCTCTGCACAACCATACTTCATGTGATATTTGTCAGGAGTTTGTCCCTAAGACACTCTGCAACCATTTGTCATCCCTTTCTATTTATTTGGAAAATTGTCATCTGAAATTATTGACCGAGGGTGCCATGGCCAAATCCGCCTGCCCCAGAGATCCTCCTCTACTTACCAAAGAAGCTTAAAAAAAAAAAAAAAACATGCACTGAACCTGTTGCTGTCCATCTTCCACTGGATGTTCCCCATGAGTTTGATGACGGGCCCAAGGACTTGCCGGTGCTGATGCCAGTGCGACTCAGTTGGAGGCCGGCTTGGAGCTGCCTATTCACATCTCCACACTGATGCTGAGCATATGCATAGTACAGATGTAGAGGTGGAACCACAGCTGATTATTTTTGAAGGACCTCTGGGATTCTCCACATTTTCATTTGGGAAGAGGTGCTTGGTACCCTCATTAAATCAAGGCAGGGGTCTGAACCTCCTAGATTGTCAAGGCAGATGTTTCTTTAAAAAAAGAAGCAGCGAACCAAACATGTGGCTTCTGTGGCTAAGGATCCTCACAAAGAGTGGCAGGATTGTACTCAGGAGTTGTTTAATGCCTTTATGGATCTGAATCCCTCAGAGGAATTGTCTGTCCCTGATACTATTCCCTGGTCTTTCAGGCCATCCAAGAGATGTAGGGATTCTGATTCTTCTGATGAAGAGTTGGACTCTGTTGGAAAATCCTTAGTATATTACTCACAAATACACTGTTTTGTGGCCATGAGGTCTGATGAACACAATTCTTTGCCTCCTAACTCTCTTTTGATGAATTATCCTTTGGGGGGACAGAGATCCATATGATGGGACACTTTAAGTTGGCTTTTTCAGAGGTCAAAAAGAGATATGAACTCTTGTTAATGGAATCATCCATACCCTTTGCAGTCCTTCATGTCTTAGCTGCCCTTTTAGACACATTTACAGCAGCTGCTCAGGCTCGTGACTGTCAGCTTCCAGTCCCAAAGAAGCCCATCAGATTTTATAAAGTGCCTGAAGCTCATAAATACTTGTATAAAAGTCCTCCACCTGATCCTGCTTTTGTTTCCATGTCTACACCTAAGCCAAACTGCCTTCTGAAACTTTACCTTATGACAGACAGCTGTGCTATGGAGAGGTATGGAGAAAAAGTGCCTATTTCTGCTACTTTGGCTTTTAGAGCCATTAATATTCAGACTCACATGACTAGGTATGTTCTGACTCTTCTTTCTCCGGTGACATGCCTGATTCAGAACAGTAAGACTTTTGCGTTTTCTCCTTTGAGTTGTGCCTCACAGGTAGCTTGCTATTCCATTAAATGCAGCTATGATGCAGCTGATGCCTCTATTAGGGCAGCTGCATCTGATTTTTTTCATGAGGAGATATTCCTGGTTACATGTGCAGGTGTTACGGAGGACAGTAAGGCCAAACTTGTAAATTCTCCCCTGGACTAGCAAAATGTTTGTGGTGCCGCTGCTGTATAATTGTTTAAAACCCTGCAGGATAAAGGCAAGGTTATGCAGGACATAAAACACATTTTTGTTTCTCTTGTACCTAAGTTTCAGATGAACTGTCCATCAAAATCTTCCTTTGTTTGTTGGCAGCCTTGATAAACTGCTAGGTGTAAGGAGGGCTTCTAAGCAGATTTTCCTAGATAAACCCACTCAGAGTTCCAGAGGCCAAAAACCTTCTTTTCCTGATGTCTACCTCTATCTGACATCCAGCCTCCCTTCCCCCTTGGCCAGATTCCTCTGGCCCTCAGGCTAATCCCTTCCTTCTCTTGTTGCCAGTAGGCAAACACAGATGTCTGTTCTGTCTGTCATCCAACACTTTCATGGCTTGGAAGTGTCGTCCTCCATTTTCTGGCCTCCCTCAGCCTCCTCCTTGCCAGCTTCCTTATTTTTCTTTGTTTCTACAGGATCTGGAAGAACATGAAACCATCCAACCTGTTCCCTTGTATCAGCAGGGAAAAGGTTTTTACTCCAGAATGTTTCTGGTTCCCAGGAAGGAGGGGTCATGGATGCCCATTCTAGACCTGTCCCATCTCAACACCTTTCCCTTGGTTCCTTCCTTCCTTTTGAATGTTGTCTCTTCATACCCTTTTCCCTCCTCAAGATTTTCTGGTCTCCCTAGATTTGAAGGGCACTTACTTCCATATTCCTGTTTACCCTCTCTTCATGAAGTTTTTACAATTTGTTTCTTACACTCTCATTATCAAATTTCTGCTATACCTTTCAGTCTTTCTTCAGCTCCAGCGATATTTGCCAAATGTCTGGTCACTGTGGTACCCTTGTGCAGACTTCAGGGAATTCAAATAGTCTCTTATTTGTGCGACCTTCTTATTCAACCCCCTCTCTCAGCTCCTGCTTCAAAATCTGCACTTCTCTGTGCTTCTTCTGCTCAGTGTGGGATTCACCCTTATTCTTAAAAAGTCTGTGTTGACTCACTCTCAGGATCAAGTATTTTGGGGTTGCAGAATTCAGACCATCTCAATCTTTGGCCGTCTTCCACCTCTCAAGATGCTCTTTTCAACTGCTTATTTCCAGTCTCCACTTTCTCTTACAGTTCTTCCAGCAATGGAATTTCCCCTCAGCCTTGGGGTACATGGCATCCATCATTCCCTTGGTCCCTTTTCCAAACACCACATGAGAAAATTTCAGTGGTGTCTCAGGGCTGTTTGTCTTCAGCACTGCCACTCAGTGGAGTTTTTAGTTCCTCTGTTACCCTGTGTCAAACTCTAACTCTGCTGGTGGATTCAGCAGGTTTTCCTAAATCCAGGCATGCATCTTCAAGTTCCCCTTACTACTCGAGCTGTACATGGATGGTTCAAGGTTGGGGAGCTTTCTCCAACAACCTGAAAGTCCAGAGTCTTTGGTTCTCTCAAGAGATATCAGACCACATCATTATCTAAGAGATGAGGACTGTAATCATAGCTCTGCAGGGCTTTCACTCCCTTTGAGTTCCAGGTCCTTTGAAGGTTTTTACGGACAGTACCACTTTCATGTGGTACATCAACAAGTAGGGGCCACAAAATCTAACCTACTTTGCAGGCTGGCTGTTCAGGCTTGGGATTTTGCAGTCAACCATCATCTTGTTCTTCAGGTGTCTTAAATCCCTTTGGAGCATAATCTAGTGGCAGAGTCTTTGAGCAGGTCCAAGACACATCTTTGTGAATGGATGCTTCACAAGCAGCTGTTTCTGGACATTGTACATTGGTGGGGTACTCCTCAAGTAGATCTTTTGCCCCCCCCCCCCGACCAGACATCTTCCTCAATTCTGTTCCAGAGTCAGAAGTCCTTCGGCTTAGAAAGTGGATGCCATGTCTTTTTCTTAGGAAGGGATGTTTCTGTATGCTTATTCTCCTCATCCTGTGCTTCCCAGAGTCTTGCACAGAATCATGTAGGTCGCACCCAAAATCTTGCTGGTGACTCCCTTTTGGCCCAGACTGTGCGGGCTCCCCCTTCTCTTTCATCTGGCCAGGGGCAGTCATCACAATTTACCTTACAGGACATATCTTCTCACACAAGACAAGGGAACTTTCAGTCACCCATACTTGTCCACACTTTTAACTGACACTTTGGATGATGGGGTTTTGGTACCTTTCAAGCACATATTTTCTGAGAAATGTGATCAGGAGGTCAGAAAGCCCACTAGTAGAAAATCCTATGAGGCTAAATGGAAGAAATGTTCTATTTGGTGTCACCCATGACCAGGATCCTTTTTTGTGGAGGTCCCTAATGTCCTTTCTTATTTGTGTAAATTGCACATTGCTGGTATATTCTTCTGTTAAAGTTCATTTTGTCAGTCATTTCTGCCTCTGAGCCCACCTTTAGCTTCTAGTGTTGAAGTCAAACAGTTCCTAAAAGATGTCGTTCATATCAGGCCTCCAATAAAACCTATTCTTCCTTCTTGGAACCTTAATTTTGTTCATGAAAAATTGAATCAGTACATTTTTGAGCCTGCCTTTTCTTCTTCCCTGCTGCATTGTATTTGGAAGACAGTATTGCTGGTGGCATTTACTTCTGTTAAGAGGTTTGCTGAACACCGAGCTCTCTCAACAGTTCCTCCATTTTGTTTTATCACAAGAAAAGGGTGTCTCTTTATATCAATCCTTCTTTTATACCCAAGGTGGTTAATGACTATTCCTTGAATCAGTCCATTCATCCTCCCTCATTTTTTTTCCTTCTTCACAGACCTCTAGTGAGAGGGTACTACACATCTTGGATTTACATAGGCAGTTCAGATATTATTTGGATAAGGTAAAACACATCAGAAAATTCAAGTAACTTTCATTTTCCTTTTATGCCAGGAAATTGGGTTTGGCAGTGACCAAGCAAACCATCTCCTCCTGGATTTCTAAGGTCATTTCTTGTTGTTATTCTTTTCTTGGCAAGTAGCTTTCCTCTTCTGTTTTTGCTCATTTTGCCAGGGCAGTAGCCTCTACTAGTGCTTTTTTCAAGGGTCTAGATACTAGATCCACCTTGGAAGCTGCTAGTTGGTCATCTGTTCACACTTTTACCAAACACTATAAGTTGGATGCCATTTCTATAGCCAAGGCAGGATTTGCCAGGACTATCCCTCATGGGTTTGTGGAAGGCTATTCTTTGCCTTCTTCCTCCCGTACTTTTCAGTAACTTTTACACTGTCCCAAGAGTAAAGAATACTGCAACAGTGATAAAGAAGAACATAGTATAGTTGTGTAATATTTTAACCATAACAGGAGATGTCCTGTTTCACTGTTGAAATATTTGGTCCCTCACTCCTGCCCCCTATTATTTTCTGTTGTCCTCCTGCTGGCTGAAGGAGTCTCCTATTCCATCCTTATTTCCTTTTGTTTCCCTTCCTGAATAGTCATGTTGCTATTTCTCTGGGATTGCTTTGGTTCTCCTGGAGCACTTCAGTCCTGAGGATTAGAAGTCCGTATGTCACATATGTACCTTATGTCTTGCAGGTAGAACATACGTCTAACATATGATGCCTGGAAGGCGTAAAAGCATTGGTATACTGGCCAGATGTTAGGCTATCCTCAGCAGGATACTACTACTCCTCAGACTCTTGAAGGGTATTTTCTTGCATGTGTCCAGCAAACCTCATATGGACCTCCAATAATTCATACTAAGAGTGCTGTTTTAGTTCCACTGATGGCCAGGGACCCTGTTTAGCCTCTCAGGGTGGTCAGTATCAATACAGCTGTCCAAAAGCCATCTACCAGAAAAGGTTACAGAAGTAAGCAGACAAAAGGTCATAATCTCATCGTCTCCTCAATTTTTTGGCAGTAATGAAGTTTATATGAGACATGCAATCAAGGGTCTAGTTTCCATTCCTGCATATAAATACATACTGCACTATTTCTAATTTTCACCAGGGACTTCAGTCTTCCTTGTTGGCCTCTTTGAAAGTTTGTAAGGCCTTTTTATGAACTGCATTTACTGTAAGGCCTTCTCCAAGAGAGCAGCCCGCCTCAGCCCCGTAACTTGAATTTCATGCTAGAGAAATTAACACTGCTAGCATGTATAGCAGAAGCCAAAGACAATTTCAAATACTTGTCTTGGAAAACTCTATAAGCAGCAGTCATATTAGCCAGAAGTGTTTCAGAACTTCTAAACCCTTTCTTTTAAAGCCCTATGTATTATTTTCCATAAAGATTGTGTTTCTTTATGTACTAATCCTACTTTCATGGGTGATTCCCTCTAGGACTATGTTGTAGGGTATGCCCTATATTTCAGGCAGAGGGTACTGAAGCTTATGGGGTTGGTACCGGACTAGCAAAGTAACAGAAAAGTATATACTATGACAAGACAGTAAGAAGACCATGAGAATATGCTGTTGGACAGAAGTTGATGATGGTCATTCCTGTTTAGCAGAATAAACTAAGGCTATACTGGATGGTCATTTCTCTGCTCTAAGAAATATGGGCAATATTTGTTATGTCATAGAAGAATCCCTACAATGGTAGAAACACACTATTACTGTTTGCAGATGACATTGTGATCTGTAGTGAGAATAGGGAACAGGTGGAGGAGACCCTGGAGAGGTGGAGATATGCTCTAGAGAGAAGAGGAATGAAGGTCAGCAGGACTAAGACAGAATATATGTGTGTGAATGAGAGGGAGGGTAGAAGAATGGTGAAGATGTAGGGAGTAGAGGTGATGAAGGTGGATGAGTTTAAATACTTGGGATCAACAGTTCAGAGTAATGTTGAGTGTGGAAGAGAGGTGAAAAAGACAGTACAGGCAGGATGGAGTGGGTGGAGAAGAGTGTAAGGAGTGATTTGTGACAGACGAGTGCCAGTAAGAGTGAAAGGGAAGGTCTACAAGAGGGTAGTGAGTCCAGCTATGTTATATGGGTTGGTGATAGTGGCATTGACAAAAAGGCAGGCATCAGAGTTTGACATGGCAGAGTTGAAGATGTTAAGATTTGCACTGGGTGTGATGAGGATGGACAGGATTAGGAATAAGTATATTAGAGGGTCAGCCTAGGTTGTAAGGTTTGGAGACAAAGCCAGAGAGGCAAGATTACATTGGTTTGGACATGTGCTGAGGAGGGATGCAGAGTATATTGGGAAAAAGATGCTAAGGTTGAAGCTGCCAGGTAACAGGAAAAGAGGAAGGCCTAAGATAAGGTTTATGGATGTGGTGAGAGAGGTCATGCAGGTGGTTGGTGTGACAGAGCAAGATGCAGAGGACAGGAAGAAATGGAAACAGATGATCTGCTGTGGCGACCCCTAACGGGAGCTGCCGAAAGAAGAAGAAGACTGTATATGCATTGGGTTATAGGAGTTAGAGAGGAATCTTGTGGTCATCCTTCTTAGTGGATGAAGTAGTACTTTCATAGGAGCTAACCTTTACAGCTTGTGCTCAGGAAATCTGAGCACTACTGCATGAGGTTGGAGGCATATTCACCTGTAAGCCATGATGTATCCAACTGGTGAAGCATCATGTGGACACAGGAACCTATTAGCTAGTCACACAGGCTTCTTAACAAAAAATAAATAAATAAATAAAGTCAAGCAAACTATGTGGAAAGAACTGCTGGAGATGTTGAATCTGGTGATAGTATAGTAATCCAGTGGTCCATGGGCATCACCAGTGCTGCTGCTGATAAAGATGGGAGCACCAGGTTCTGTGTAGATTGTAGGAAACTAATTGGTCACACAGAGGCAGATGTTTACCAGTGCCAAAAATTAGAGGACCTCAAGAGCACTTGAGGTGGAGCCAAATATCTAACTACTAGTGACTTAACTAAAGATAATTTGCAAGTACCTTTTGACACCTGCAGCAAGAGAGAAAATAACTTTTTTTACAATTTTTTTTTCATTTTATGAATTTACCATGATACCTTTTTGGATGAAAAATGCCTCTTTAGCTTTCCAGAGGCTGATACATTACAGCTTAGCAGGAGTGGCAGTTAGTGTCCTTGCTTATATAGATGATGATGCAGTCTGCAGTTAGTTTTGGAAAGAGCATGTTCAAAATGTTAGGGCAATGCTGAGTAAGCTGTTAATGTAGAGAAATGCTGGGAGGGCAGAATGACAGATGTGTCATATCTGTGTCATCTGGTGGGTGGCCGCAAAGTCCATGCAGACCCTGCTAAGGTGGAGATGATTCATTTATGGCCTAATCCTGTTTAGGGCATACGAACACCAGCCTATGAACAGGCTTTCCAATAGATCAAAAAGGTCTTGAATGCTTGAATGAACTGACTGCCCTAATCATTCCTGATTACAGTGAAGAACTTATCATGTATGTGGAATGGATGCTTCAGTTCACTGTCTGTGGCCTGTACTTACCTATGTTTCTTCAAAGGGAGAGAAGTATTCAGTTGTGTATTTGAGTGGTAGACTCGTAGGGAGAAATTATACGCAACCGTGAAGAATGAATGTTTGGGAATAACTTGGGTTCTCTCTAACCTTCAACCCGACCAATATGATAGAAATTTCACAGTGATTACAGATCATAATCCCATAAAGTGATTATACAGGGTCAGTGGGCAGATCAGTAAGTTTTTCAGCTGAATCTTGTATGACAATCCAGTACAGGAGTGGTGCCAGTAATACAAATGTAGATGGTCTGTCAAAGTGAAGGACTGGATAGTGTAATGGATGGGATGCATCTTCAGCTTGAGCTGTGCCCCAAGAAAACCAGGGTTTTAGAAAGTGAAAAGGAATGTAGAGAGCTATACAACACCTTCAATTTATTTTCCGTGAAGATGCAGCAAAGATGTAAAATGTGGAAAACTGCATAAATCCTGCATTTTTCTTTAAAGATGTATCAAATATGTGAAATTTGAGAAGCTGAACAAAATATGTGACTTTTTGTAGAAACACACATATGCACTGCTTCTTTTTGGTCTTCCTGCCAAAGACTGTGTTACCACATTTGAATTAGAATTTCCAGCTATTTAAGCACATTTCTGTTTTTGGAGGGAAATTATTTAGACTTAAAAACTGTAACTCAGTAGGGTATGAAATGGTTCGGACTTCTTCATATAATGCAAAGAGGATATTTGTCTAAAGGGGCTGTACTGGCTAAGTATTTTTTGGTGTTAACTCATTCCAATAAATCCTTATGGAAAATTTTCAGTACTGAGACTTTTCTTTTTAAGATCTGAGTGCAGCTGTTAAAACCAGTTTTATATTTTCTTTTGGTGTATCAGTTATTGTTTATCAAGTCTTTAAGGTGAGAACCTTTATGTGGACTGCAGGTGGAAAGGAAAGAGCCTGCTTTCTGAAGTCAGTAAGCTCATGTCTATAAATTCTGTCTGTTTTTTGCAGTTGCTACATAGTCATGAAAGTCTGAGGTAACTAGATTATAGTTCTCTTCATTTAGTGGTACTGGTAGAATTGACTAGGAGTTGGTGTTTTTATTATGCCATTTCTCTGCTCAAGCCCTTTTATTTTACATTTCTGTGTGCTGTACCATATTTGTCTGTATATTTAATTTTCAGAGTCTACTATCTAATTTCTTTAAGTAAATAGTTATTTTCTAATACTGTGGCTGATTGTTTGTTAATGTATTTAAAGGTAACTACATTCAGAGCTTTTAACCTTCCATCTCCAGAATAAGGAACTCTCTCTCTTATAATGTGGTTCAAATGGGCAAAATGCGGATAACTTACTAACAGTTTAAAATGTGTACCCACTGCACCCAGATACCCACATAACAAGAGAAAACTGAAATTTAAAAAACTGAAAATAAATTTATTCTGATGAAGTTCGTGGTTTGTTATTAAAATGAATGAAAGCACTAAGTGTTTGTAGTCCGGCTCTTCTTTCATGACTTACTGAAATTTCAGTTTTCAGTCTTCTTTTGCTAACAGCTTACTTACAACTTCAGCTAGAAAGCTCACATGATGGTTAAAAATATGCTGTTTTTTTATTTTTTTTTTACTTATAACAAGTTATTTTGATGAATTAATATATGATTCAGTTCTTTTTATCAGATATCAGCTACAAAAATTTCTAGCTTTGAGTGGATCACAGACCCTTTCAGTGTAGATCTTTGTGGAGCATGAACTTTTTAAGACCCAGAATGAGGAACATTCCTTGTAATGAGGTACACTTGAGAGGTATGACTGTATTAAGTTGATGAATTTATACTTTTGGCATCCACGTTTTTAAGATAGACGCTGCTAAGCTATAGCTGTCATAACATATTTATTACAGCTGGATGATTTTTACAGTTTATGGTAATTTTTAACCTTGGTGTGTACTAGACTGGTCTGGTTGGGGGCAGTGCTTTACCATAAATGCAGGAAGAGCTTGTGATTTTGTTAGCTTCCCTGAAAAGTATTATGTATGTATGCAAATGTAATAGTTTATCCCAGGGTACAGTTACTTTTCGTAAGATGGCAGTATAAAGCACTTGACTATGAATGATGGGGGTGAATCCCTAGGGAACCAGTGATTATAGCTCTGTGTTTTAGTTTTACATTGTGGAGCTTCATTCAGGGATGGTATGTTTCTGTCAATCGTGAAAGAGGCTGTGGTTATTCTGACCCTCAATACCATCTCTGGACCCAAATAAATTATCAAGAAGGCTGTCTTTAACCAGCTGGTGATTACAATTAGTGGACTTACGGATCATTTTCAGTCAGGCTTCCGTAGTAACCACAGTAATTAGGCTGCTGTTATAAAAGTAGTCCATGATCTCCTGATGGCAAGAGACCAGCAGCATAATACAATGCATGCTGGTCCTCTTGGATCTCTCTATTGCATTTGATACTGTAGAGCATGGAATACCAATAGACCATCTGTATTCCTACTGTGGTATCTCTACAAAGGCCTTGGACTGGTTTAGTTTATATCTATCTAAATGTACTCACAGAATCTGTTTAGGATTCAGCTCTACAGCTATAAAACATTTCAATTGTAGGACACCACAGGGCCCCTTTACTTGGGGCTACAATCCATAGCCATGTTCAACCTCCTTGTAGGCACTACTCATGAATCTTCCACCTATGTTATTGCTGCCCCATACCCCCGTTCACCCCACCTGTGCAAATAACTGATATTGCCCTGCCAACCCTCTGCCTAAAATGGGTATGGTGATATCTGATGCAAAGCATGACCAGTCAGTGCCCTATAATACATAGCCTGGAGGGATCAATCCATGCATCAGTTTTCCTCGGTGTTTATTTTATCATAACCTTTAGTTTTAGACCAGACTCTCCCTTTTTGCCAATGCTACATCAGCTTTGCATGAAGGCCTGATACAACCGTATCCTATAATGACTTCTTACTTGGCTTCTCTTCCATTTCTGGCACAGATATGTCAGTCAGCACCACAGTGTTATCTTTGTAACAGTTTTTGTAGAGCCATGATGTTCTTCGTGTTTCACTGTTGCAGTCATTACATTTGGGTAATCTGCCGGCAGGTTGCCCTCAGTCGGCCTGAATATCAAAGTATTGGGTCCTGCGTCGGTTCCTGTCTCCTCTTCCATGACGTCAGGTCATCAGGGGTATAAAACATGCAGCCGATGCTATTTTATTCAGTCTTTCTTGCCACGTGGTGCCCGAAGCAGAAGCAGTTCGCAAGTGCCAGTCGGCCGACTCCTGAAATTTTCGCATTCGAGTTTCAGAACCGAAGTCTTCAATTAAAGCTAAGTACCCCATTGGGGAAATTTTTTCTTGCTCCTTACCGATGTCAGTAAAAGTTAACAATTGCATTACTTGTGGGAAGCAAATACCTCCTAAGGATATTCACTTATACTGTATTACTTGCCTAGGCCCAGATCATAATGTGCCTTGCCGTCGGTTTTGTGCTAGATTTAACAAACGCACTATTAAGCGTTGGTATATTTTTGCTTCAAAATATTTTGGATCCAGATTTAATTACCCTGAAATGTCGTCAGATAGCAATCCGACTACCGGAGTACACAAAACCGCAAAGAAAAAGACAGAGACAGACTGTCAAGGTCCAAAACCGATGACGAAGCTTCTCCTAAAACAGTCTCCAGTTCGCCGGTACTAAGTGAGTCGCCTTCGTAGCCAATGATACCCGCTACTTTTGAGTCGCAGGCCTCTACTGAGACCCATGTGGAGTCCAGTTTGCTGCGTGATTCTCAGAGTATTGAACCCACGGATGTCTCTCCCTTGTCCGGAGCCGCTGAGCAGGCATCGGCTTCTGAGGGTGTTTTCAGGCCTCAACATTTTTATATAAAACCAATGCCAGCTTCAAAAACAAAATCAACTGCTAAGTCTAAAAAAACGATGCATGAGCCACATGCTCAGGCCCCTATGCCTAAAAAACAGATGATCAAAATGTCTGAGGACTTAATTACCTTGATCAGGGGTTCCCAACACCCCCCCCCCCCTCCCCCTGCTAAGAGGCCTAGGCAAGACACTGATTATGAATCTTCAGATCAGGTTTCTATTTCTTTTGATTCCTCTTCTGATCAGGAATTTTCTATACCACCCTATGAAGATTCAGATGCAGAAGAATCCATTCCATCTGCATCTCCTCCTGAGGATTATTCTTTTGGAGAAACCTTGCATACTTTAAGGGAATATTTTCATTGGGAGAGTCAGGATTTCTCTGAATCAAAAAAGAGGCTTAGGGATTTCCTTCTTCTTCCTCAACATAGGCCTTTGGCTGTGCCTCCTGTATTAGACATTGTTGATGATGTGTTTTCGGAATCAAGCATGGCTCCTGATTCCCTACCTCTGGCTCCTAGTAAGCCAGACAGATATTACATAGTTCCTGATTCCCACAAATTTCTATTAAAAAATCCTGCTGCTGATCCTGAAACTATCTCACAGCGTCCCAAGGGTATAAAGGCCTCTACAGCCAAAAATCCTACCCCCTCTGATAGAGATTCCAGGGCACATGATAGATGGGGAAAGAAGATTTATACGTCTGCAAGCTTAGCAATTAGGGCCTTCAACTGCCAGTTTCATATGTTTAAATATCAGCAGCATGTTATGGGCCTATTGAAACAGAAAATTATGTTGATTTCTGATTGTGTGGAAAATAAAGAATTACAGGAATTATTGCATGCAGCAGAACAGGTTGGAAAGCATACTTTGCAATGTGGTTTTGATTCCTTGGAGGCCTCTTGCAGGGCCGCAGTTACTGGATCTGTGATTAGAAGGCATGCCTGGCTCAAGGAGCAAAATCTGCCTGATCATGTTAAAGCTAAATTGTTGGATGCACCTTTACAGCATGATACTCTGTTTGGTAATAAGGCAGAAGAGGTTTTAAAGAAAATGGAAGACAAAGCTAAATCTTTGCAAACTGTAAAAGATTTCTTACAAGTGCAGCCACCCAGATTCAGTAGGCACTGTTAAAAATTGGTCCTTTCCTGTGTCCAACAGAGCCTTCCAAGGCAAATCCAGGCGCTCAAAAGACTCTAGGTACCAATCACAGGGTTCTTACAGGTCAAAGCAATGGGGTGCCTCTACCTCCAAATCTGGAGGAAACAAAGCACAACCCTACAGTAAGCAGTCTCAATGACGTCCCTCACCAAGCACTTATCTTTTGGCAGCCCCTTTGGGGGGAAAATTAGCACTTCATGCTCAAAATTGGCAGTTAATTACCCAGGACAAGTGGGTATTAAACATAGTATCCCAGGGGTACAGATTTCATTTCCATACTTTGCCAATTCCAAATGGTTGGCCAGATCTGCCACAAAATCAATGAGCAGAGGCTCAGAAACAAGTTACGTTTCTCATGGATATTGGGGCTATTCAACCAGTACCAGAACGCGGACAAAGGACAAGGTTTTTATTCAAGACTGTTCCTGGTACCCAGAAAAGACAATGCCTGGTGTCCAATACTGGACTTATCAATTTTGAACACGTTCTTGGACATTCCAAAATTCAAAATGCTGACTTTGCATCAGCTACTGACCATGCTGGGCAAGAACGCTTGGTTAGTGACTCTAGTCTTAAAAGAGGCATACCTGCATGTCCCAATAAGGGAATCGTGCAGAAGATACCTCCGCTTCAAGGCAGGTTTTATGCATTACCAATTCTCTGCACTGCCCTTTGGCTTATCTTCTGCACCCAGGGTCTTTACAAAGTGCCTGGCATCAGTAATTGCATTTTGCAGACAAAGAAGCATACAAATCTATCCTTACTTGGACGGCTGTCTCATTCAAGCAGAAAACAAGGACATTCTTCTTCAACCTCTGGCATTTGTAAAAAGGCTTCTAACATGCCTAGGGTACACAATAAACAAAAAGAAATCACAACTGGTACCCTCTCAAAAATTTACATTCCTGGGTGCAAGCTTGAATACAACTGCCCAGATAGCTTACCTTATGCCAGACAAACAAAGGCAACTGACTGTATACTTCAGACAGATGGCAACAAAAACCCTGTTATCTGCAAGACAAATTCTGCAGGCTTTGGGGTTCATGGCATCCTGCATTCTACTAATTCAATATGCAAGACTGCATATGAGGAAACTTCAATGGTATCTAAAAAGTTTATGGAGTCAGCATTGTCACAGTCTGGAAAAAATGATTTCTCTCATTCCCTGCCTGCAACAGGAGTTTCTTTGGTTGGCAGAGACATGTCACAAAAACAAGGGACGGTCATTTACTCTACCCCCTGCCACCAAAACCCTAACTACAGACGCATCAGACTATGATTGGGTGGCCCACCTTGCGGGGAGATGCATTCAGGGCATATGGACCCCAAAACAAATGTATCTGCATATCAACCAGAAAGAGATGCTAGCTGTTCAGAATGACCTGACAGCCTTCAAGGACTTACTTCATCCATGACAACTACTGATAAAGACAGACAACACCACGGTTAGGGTACACTTTCCTACCCCCTTTGCAGACTAGCCATGGCATTGTGGGACACAGCCTTGACTTACCAAGTACATCTTCAAGCTCAAGTCCTGCCAGGAAAACAAAATACTCTGGCAGATGACCTAAGCAGAAACCTTATGGACCCTCAAGAGTGGAAACTGGATCCGCAAGTCTTCAGCATGGCAACACAGAAATGGGGGAGCCCAGACATAGATCTGTTTGCCTCTCCCTAAAATTATCAACTGGACAAATTCTGCACAAGGAGTTATCACAGACAAGCATGGAAAGTGGATGCCCTATCCTTCAGTTGGAAAAACCTGTCAGTCTACGCCTTTTCTTCTCTGCCTCTTCTCCCCAAGGTCTTACTAAAGGTCAAACGGGAAAAAACAAAAATGATCCTAATTGCTCCGGACTGGCCTCACCAACACTGGTACCCAATTCTGAGGAATATGTCTCAATTCTCTCCTTGGTACTTGCCTCAAATACCTCATCTACTGTCTCAGCAGAACAATCAAATTCTGCACACTCAGCTCCAAACTCTGAACCTGGCAGCATGGCTGATCATGTAATTATTCAAACAACGCCTCTCAGTAAATCTGTGATGGATGTCATTTTGGAAGCCAGAAGGCCTAGTACTAGAAAATCTTATGCTGATAAATGGAAGAGATTCTGTGTTTGGAACCAAGCACAAGGGATGGACACAGCAAAACCAAATATTCCTCAGATTTTACAATACTTAACTGAGATGCTTGACAAGGGCCTATCTTTTTCTTCAATAAAAATTCATGCCTCTGCCATCTCTGCTCATTACAACACGGAGCCTCCCATCTTTTCTCATCCTCTGCTAAAACAGCATCTTAGAGGGGCCAAAAATGTAAGGCCTCCCAGATCATCACCAACTCCTGCATGGGACCTCAATTTTGTGCTGGAAAAACTCACCCTGCCTCCTTTTGAACCAGCAGCTACTGCAGATATAAAGTTTTTGTCTTGGAAAACAGCTTTCCTTTTGGCAATCACTTCAGCAAGAAGGGTTTCAGAACTACAGGCCCTCATGGCTGTGGAGCCTTTTATTACTTTTTACCCAGACAGGGTGTCCCTCAGGACCAATTCTTCCTATATGCCTAAGGTGGTATCCAGTGTGGCTCTTAACCAAACTATTCGCCTGCCAACATTTTACCCTAAATCCATAGACCAAGGGGGAGTGAATTCTGCATTCATTGGACATACACACACAACTAAGATTCTACTTAAACAGGACCAAATCTCTAAGAAAGTCTGAGCAAGTACTGATGGCATTTGCTGTAGCATCAGAGGGGAAGGCTATATCAAAGCAGACTTTTTCTAAGTGGATAAGCCACTGCATTCGTTTCTGCTACTTGCACCATGGTAAACCGGTGCCCAAGGGAATCAGGTCACATTCCACCAGGGCTGCCTCTACCTCAGCAGCCTTTCTCAGAGGAGTTCCAACCAAAGACATTCTAGAAGCTGCTACTTGGAGATCTGTTCAATACTTTTACAAAGCATTATAATTTGCCTCTCTTCTCTTAAGTCCAGGGCAGGCTTTGCCACTGCAATTCTGCAGGGCCTTATAGCCACTCCTAATGCTGTTTAGTTCCATCCTCCCATCCACAGCTTTGGGATTCTACCCAAATGTAATGACTGCAACAGTGAAACACGAAGAACATAGTACAGTTGTGTACACTTACCATAAATGTAGATGTCTGAGTGTATTCACTGTTGCAGTCCAGTTTACCCACCCACCATCCCCCTTTTTTTCTAGAACTTCTCTTTCCTTCACTATATTCTAAAGGCTTTGTGGTGTATTTGCTTTTAGATGAAGGTAAAGTTTATGTTGCTAAAAGTGCATTTACATATATATTGCTGTTTATTAATATATATATATATATATATATATATATATATTTTTTTTTTTTTTTGCTCCCCATTTGGGGGGTACCTGACATCTGGGGCAAGAAAAACTGAATAAAATGGTGTCGGCTGCATGTTTTATACCCCTGATGACCAGATATCTTGGAAGAGGAGACGGAAACTGACGTAGGACCAAAGACTTTAATATTCAGGCCGATTGAGGGCAGCCTGCCAGCAGATTACCCAAATGTAATGACTGCAACAGTGAATGCACTCGAACATCTACATTTATGGTAAGTGTACACAACTGTACTTTGTGCATCATGGTTGGTGCACACAGCAGATGTTATGCTACCCATCTATGGTGCATATTTCTTTATATCACCAAATGTAACCAGGCAGTGGAAGCAGTACTTTACCAATCCAAGCACATGTTAGACGGTGTACTGTGTCTGCACCAGCTCACTGTTGTACTTCATCTTCACCACAGTTTAGGGGCTGCATATAGGGAACTGGAACTTCATAGCTTCTAGGGTGGCAATGTGTACACCTACCAAGTAGATGATCCTGTGGAATACTCACCCTTTCTTGGAGAAAACACTGGTATATGTTACATATGTGACAGGTGTTAGAATTGTGAAAGCTACACATTGTACATAATACCCTGTGCTCTGCAGTCCACCTGGCAGTTGAAGTACTACTGGTTTATATAGTGGACACCATCTAGAGTAGGTGTAGTCTTGATAGTAATGTGGGTGCAGTTAGTGGCCTGCAGGAGCTTAAGAAAACAGGCTATGTTATAGAATGCCCATAGAGTGGTGGTTTTGTCCTTTGCTGTCAGTGGAAGCCAAATATGTACCTCCTCACACATTAGCTTCACCTTGAGGAACTGGTGAAGGATTTATGAGATTGAGGCTGGTGAAACTCTTAGGGTATCAAAGTCAGATGCTGAAAGGTCCCCATACCTAGGATGCTTAATGCTGCACAAATCTTTGTGTCCACTGTGATAAACAGTCCATGCATCCCCCTTGATCCTTTGAGAGGATGGCACATGTCTACTAGCTCCCATATGATGCCTGTTCTGGCATGGTAGCAGTTGACTATGTCCAGTTGTAAAGGTAATGGTATGTCAGTCACTGATGATCTTTTTTGCAACTCAGGGAGTGTTGGAGTGCAACATCAGAGACACTGGCTTCTGTAAAAGCCACTGTCATATGTTGACTGGCTACAGTATATGTTATTTTTAGAAAATTACTGTGAACAATACAACTATGCATCAAGAAATGATGAAATACAGATAAACTGGTTGCAGCAGCTCATCTGGCAAATGTTATATGTTTCTGAATTGCTCTACAGTGCTTGTTTTTATCAATTGTATATATATGTTCACTGCCCTTGTGGCCATTTTAAGCATAACCAATTTCCCATAGTGAGAATCAAACTCTGTATTTCTTATCTGTGAGCTTAACAATGAAGGGTCTTATTAGCGTATTGAAAGTAATTTGCATGTCATTGTATAACAATTTGCATGTCATGCATATCACATATTTTTCTCTAGTGAGGTTGGTCTGTGAGTCTCTGAATTAACCCCTCCTTACACATTGCTGCTCAGCTGCCTATCACACTGCGTTGTTTGCTTCTAAATAATCTCCATCTTCATAGGGTTGCCACCTTTCCCTGTCTCCAAAACCAGACTAAAGCCTTACACCTCTCCTAACCCCACTTATATCCTACTGTGTCCCACCCACTCCATACAACCCACACTGGGGAGGTGGGATGTCTTCTTTTCTTGGTCTTGGACCCAATAACATTGCAAACGCAATGTTATTCTTCAATAAAAAAAAAAAAATAGAATTAGAGCTTAAACAAACTCCAGTATTTTGTTTATGCCTTTAAACAAAATAATGGAGCTTGTAGAGTATTTCCATACTACTGGATAATCTTTCTGATTTCCAGATAGTCCAAAAATAATAATAAAAAAAACAGATGGGTGGCAACCTTATAGTTTTATACATTTGGACTGTTAAACATGTCTGAATGTTTTCTTTGTGTCTTTCGGCTTTTCCCGATTAGGGGTCGCCACAGCGGAACTCCGGGCCACTAATGATTGGCAGTAGAGTTTTACGTGCTGGCTTGCCAGGCCTAACGCACAACCTTCAACGAAGGAGCGCCCGTTCACGGATGTCGCCACACAGAAGACGCTCTAGCTGAGAATCGAATGGGCAACGTCTAACTGTGAGGCGACAACGCTACTGCAGCACCACCACTGCAGTTAAATGCATAAAAAAGCACAAAATGCATAAAAAAATAAAAAAACATAGTTTATGGGCAGCTCAGTGGTGCAGCTGTTAGTGTTGTTGTCTCAAAGCAAGAGGTTCTCCGGTTCAGTTCTCAGCTGGAGTGCCTTCTGTGCAGAGTCTGCATGTATTCCCTGAATTTTCATGGATTTCCTCAGGGTGCTCTGGTTTCTTCTCACATTCTAAAGACATGTATCTGGAGCATTTCTTCCCGGGTCTCCTCTGAAAATGGGCTCTGTCCCAGTCGGACCTTCCCGATAAATAAATGTTAAATAAATAAAATAAAATAAACATAATGAGATAAAGAGCAGGTCTTCAATGCAATACCATACTTGGGAACACTCATTCTGCATCAAGGTATTAATGTACAGGGAAAGCCCAGCAACAAGTCCTTGACCTCGCAGCATTTCATTAAGCTGGCATGAAACACAAATAAAAAAAAAACAGTCATATTGTTTTCTCTCAGGTTTACTGAGCATCGGTTAAACAAGTAAATAAAATATAAAGGGACTTGCCATTTTCTAGATTCTACTAAAAACTCTACTAGTACTGGTCTTTCGCTTAGGATCCCCCTATTTCTTTATCCTTGCCTGCTTGCCTATACTGTTGTATCAGTCCTAGATAGGGAAGGCAATCTTTAGCCCAAATAAATTTGTGGCCTCTTCTGCTCTCAGTACCTTGGTTCTTTTGCCATTTCTCCAATAAATTCTAGCCCCTTCTTACCTATTGTCTGTATCCCTAATTGCAGTCATTGCTATTGGCAGAATCCCCTTTCTCTATTTCTGTGTAGGCTTAGTTCTTAGAACACTTTCTGCTACTTTATGAATATAATAATCTGCATGGTTATTGTTATTCTCCTTAAGGATCTGCATCCAAATTCACAGTCTCTCCTTGTTTCTTGAACTTCCCCCATGTTTCATCATCGTCCCTTTCCAAACTGAATTATAGGTTTCTGCTTGTGCTCTGTATAGGAGCCTTAACTGTATAGCTCAGACATGCTCCTTCAACCTGGGTAATCCTAAACCACACTATTCAGTTGTAAGAATCAGCTTATCCCACTTGCCTCTTGCCATCTTCCCCTCCCAGATAAAAGCCTTCAGCTCTTGATTAATGGCTATCTACAACTTCTCCTCTGGTTGACCTGTGTATAAAACTAAAGGGATTTAAACATTTTAACTGCTTTTATATTGCTATCCATATCCATATAACAGAGCTTCCAATTTTTCAGTTGTATTATTTTTTGTTTAGTCTCATCCCACATATCCTTAGCTGCCACAC
Organism: Protopterus annectens; assembly: GCF_019279795.1. Classification (NCBI taxonomy): domain Eukaryota; kingdom Metazoa; phylum Chordata; order Ceratodontiformes; family Protopteridae; genus Protopterus; species Protopterus annectens. The sequence goes on from NC_056727.1 coordinate 201,225,382, forward strand.
CAGAATTCTTGTTAACCCATGCTCCTAAGTACTTCATTTTATCATGTCCCCATAAATATGGATATTGCTGAATCAATTTGTGTGTAGGTACATAATTTACAGCTATTGCCTTTGTTTTAGCTTCATTAATTTTGTATCCCAAAAAGATTTGAAACTGCCACAAAAATGTTTACAGCACTGAAATGTCCTTTTCTGGTTTTATTTGGTATAAAATGATATCATCTGCAAATAAAGACAGGTTTTATTGTCTACCATACCAACAAAATCCTTATTTCTGAGTCTCTTATTTTCTTTGTCAGTGGTTGTAAATATAGTGCAAATAATAAAGAGGAAAGAGAATGCCCTGCCTGGTTCCTCTGCTCAAACAGAAGTTATCTGAGAGGAGCCCACCCACTTTAATTTTCACCTTCAATCCCTCATATATTCTCCTAATCAACCTTATACTTTTATTAGAGAATGCAAATGCTTCCATTGTACTGCTCATAAACTCCCAGCTTACCTGTCAGATGCTTTCTGTGCATCAAAACCCACCAACAGCAGTGGTATTTTCTTACATTCAGCTTCCCCCTGGATCATCAATGTTCTATTAATGTTGTGAAATATTAGCCTCCACTCCACAAAACCAAACTTGATCCATAGTTATCAGTTTTGGCATCATCTTTGCCATTTTTTAGCCATTATAGTATAAACACTTCATAGTCATGATTTAGGATTGAAATGGGCCTGTATGAAGCTGGATCTGATGGGTTTTTATCCTCTTTATGTATTACAGCCACCACTGGTTTCTTCCGGGATGTCAGTGCTTCTCCTCCTTTTAAAATACTGTTAAACAAAACCTTCCAGATCTTTATCAGTTTTCTATTCCAGCGGATTTTCCTGTGAATTGGGTGTACATCACCATTTTTATTTAATCTCTTCCTGTCCAAATCGTTAGTATAGAGCCTTATTTACCTTTACCCTTGGTGTATTTAATTCTTCCATAAACATTTTCATGTGTACCTTTTCTTGATCTCCGTATTTGTCTGCTATGTACAGACTTTCGTAAAATTTTCGAAATATTTCCAGTAACTCTACAGGATCTCTTATCTTTCTTGTTATAGGCTCCCTACGCTTGGCGACAACCCTTTCTACTTTTTGTTGCCTGATTCTTTGCGCTAAAAGTTTTTGTGCTTTGGCATTATTATCAAAAAACAGTTGCTTAACAGCAATCTTTTAAAACTCGTGCATATTATCGAGATAATCCTTTATTTTCTGCTTAGCATTCTGCAATTGCTCATCTTGTTCAGTGAGATTCCACGTATTTAGTAATATTTTAACATTTGTCAGTCCCGCTGAAGAATTCTTGTTACTTTTTAACCATATTTCTCTTTATTTAATTTCCACACTATTTTAAACTCTTAATTTTATCTCACTTCCGAGTTATATCTTCTCTAATAACTCCCAAATTATTTTCACTACCTGTTACTTAAACTCCTCTCTTTTCAACAGATTGGTGGGAAAGCACCAATGTCTCATTTTTATTGTATTACCCGCATTTTTATTTTAGTTATTATTGGCACATGATCTGAAATAGTTATTGGATGTGTATCAAAACTTTCAATTAAATGCACACATTCCTGTAAAAATGTACATTCTGTCTAGCCTAGTCCAGTTTTTGTATCTTGGGGAATAATATGTAAATTCACTCTGAACTCCTAGTACTGAGTTGACACCTTCCATGCCAAATATTTTCATAAATTTCTTCAAGAATCTGCACTCCTTTGTTATATTTTTCCTTCTGGGCCCCCCAAACACATCTTCACTGCTGTAAATCAAATTCAAGTCCTCACCTGTACGTAATATTCTCTGTTGAAAACTGCTTATTTCTCCTAGAATTTTCTTAAGCTCCATTATAGCAGTTTTCAGTGGAATATTAATACATGCCAATGTAATCCTCTAATCCTCCTCCCTTGCCAGTAGCCCCTTGGTACTATAAATCTACCATTATCTTTTTATCCTGTCCTATCACTATTGGAGTTCCTTTGCACTTAATATAAGTACTTCCCTTTTTCTTTGTTTCAGGTATTCCACTGAATAACCATCCTGAAAACCTTTCTTTATCAAATTCACACACACATTTCTTTCCAAAAGTGTCTCCTGTATCATAACTGTTTGCACTCTGCATTTTTAATATAGTTCAGTACTCTCTCTCTCTTTTTTTGTATACATCTGTGAGACTATTAACATTCAAAGATGATCTAGAAAGTGTCATTGTATTAAAACGTTGTTATTCCCACCTTTTATTTGTAACAGCTTTTTTAAGTGTCTAGTTCCAGCTTTTGTGTTACATGCATACACTAATATTTGGCAGGTTGATCTTTTATACAGTTGTTTCTTGTCATATCCATTTGAGCCTGTATCACATCTTACAAAACTTTCTGTTTTATTGAAAGCTGTCAAAAAATACATCCTGATTATACCCCTAAAACCTATTAATTAATACTAACATACAAAATGTACCTCTTCAAATATTGAAGTTTTACCGTCATAATAGGAACAATTGCCCCAAACTGACAGCCACACACATGGACTTGGCTTAACCTAAGAGGAAGGTTATCCATGCTAAGACGCATAGTACAGCCTGTGCTTCTACTAAGTACTGCCTGGTTTTGTCTTATTTTTTATTGCTTTCCTGGAGTGGGAAAACACTTGAATGGTTTCAGGAAAACATGATGTCCTAGCCATTGAAAGAAAAAAGTATTCTGTTTTATTGCTGTTTATCAGATTGTATCCATGGAGAAATGAGAACCAGATACAGAGTTACTTCTACAAACATTTATTTATTTATTTGCTAGAGGAAAGTTTTACTTTATTTAGTGTTCTTTTTTATTTATTTTTCTGTTAAAATGTGTTACTAGATCAAACCAAGGGCCTTAATCCAGTCATTCCCCTGTGGAAGAATGAGAAAAAGCACATCAGTTTTTCTTGTATCATGTTGTTTTGACCAGACTCCTCTTCTTCTTTTTACATTGCAGTGCCTACATTCCTTAAAACTGAACAAAGAGAACGAGAAATGAAGGGAAAAATAGGGCATGTGTTTACTTTAGTATCCCCATTACATTTGAAAACAACTGGAGAAACTTTACTATATAGCATTTAGATCATCTCATGTACTATAAAGATATTACTGTTAAGAACAAAATTTTGTTTTACATACAGTTAATGTTGTTGCCTCTTCCCCTGTCCTAAGTGTTCCTCCAAACATTAATGACATGAAGTAGGGCATATGCTTTAGAGTCCCATACAAGTTTAACAAAGTCAAAAAAGTCCAATATTTCCAGGTTTTCTTGTTCCATCATGTCTCACAAGTATAATTAATGCTTATTAATTTCATATTTGTTTGTCACTTTCCGAGTTGCTGGTTTTCTTCCTATTTCTCTTCATCTCCCAAATACAGCCTCTGCTTCCTTTCCAACATACTCTCATTTCTTCTAGTCATACTGTCAATTCCTCTAGTTAACTCTCTTTTTCTGCCTCTCAGTCATTTTCCATTGTAACATTGGAAAATGTTTTATTGTGTTTCATTGGCACTGTCTCTCTGTGGTCTTTATTACCAGAAGAACAAGAAACATAATTTCCTTCTGTTTCACAGCTCACTTTTTGTTGGGCAAACTTTTGTATTTCATCCTTAGCATGTTCTGCATCAAAAATGATTTTGTCTGTCCATGAGAGCATATTCTGAAGATAGCTGGGTACAGCAGTTTGAATCTCACACCTGCTTCGTGACATTCCCTGATTACAGGAATAAATCTATTCTTCTTCTCCCAGGTGTACAGTGAGTAATCATTTTCCACACACTATGTTGTCTCTCTCTTTTAGTACTTTGTCCTTGTGCCACAATTTTGCAGAATCAACTCCTTCTGCTGGTAGGATTACATCTTTAAGGTCTGGGTTGCTTTCTCATGGCCAGGTATGGCACATACACAAAGTGTGCCCTTTCAGTTAACGACTTCTGCTGTGGAATACCAGTCCAGTTGCTTTTTTGTGATTTCATAAAATTAATACAGTCTTTTTCTTGCATTTTCTGGGACAGCAGAAAATCTCAGGTTTTCCCAATGTGCTCTGTCCTCCAATTCTATTATTTTTTGAAACACCTCTTGTTGAGCAGTCTTATATTCAGCCTTGCTTTTCTTCATTTTGATCTCTGATTTTTTGCAGTTTTATCACCTCATCTGAATATGTGCTTAAAGTTTCTTCCATTTTGTGTAGCCTTTTGTTATTTGAGTTGATATACTCCATCAGTGTTTATTAGCTCTGAGTACATTTGACTTATTTTTTTCATCTAGGTTACTGTAAGTCATGTCATTCACCAAAGCTGGAGCTTACTCTTCTTTTTGCTGAACAGCTGCAGAATTCTGCCCAGTCAGTGTTTTTGCCTTACCTTTATTGATTGATTTTCTTTCAGGTTCTCTAAATTTCTTTTTTGCTGGCATCTAGGCAGTGCACTTACTAGCCATTTACTGAAATGTACCCAACGTTATGAATTGACTGTGTCTCTCTTCTGAATTTCTGTTTTCATACTGGAAGAGCTGAAATTAAGCTGTTACTCGATGTGCAGCCATCTTGGAAGTCATCTGTGATGGTAGCTTTGAAGAAATGGGCATCACAAGACAATGTAGTAATTGGGTGATGTTTATTGAAAGCCATCTGCTACTTAAACTGACATACTGAAATGCAGGTAAGTTATGCTATTGGAGTTAAAACTCTCACAGAAAGACACTACAAATAAGCAGGTTCAGTATCACACAACATCACACTATACCTGTCATACCCATGTCAAACCAAACATATAGACCTACATATGCCAAGGCTCTTAAAAGTAATCTACCTAAACCACAAAGGCCTCCTAAATCTAAATAAAGAAACAAGAACCCTCAGCAACCTCACAAACACACAACCTAGGCAGCACCCACCTTGAAACTTGCATCTAAGAGTCACTGTATCTCTTTTCAAAAGACCATAAGGCAAACCACCACACAGTCCCGCATCCTTGTCATAGGTGAGGTATACTATTGCACTTCTCTCCAGGCTGTGCAAGGAGAGGGTAATGGTCAGTTGTCTATCAGGTGCCAGGATTCACCACATTATGTAGGCACTCAGGTCCTTACACCACAAGTACACATATGAGGCAGTCATAGTACACATGGGTGTAAATGACTTGAAACATGCCTCCCTGGACAATGTGAAGAGAGACCTAATGGAGCTCCCAGAACATGTATGAGGAAGGTATGAGCCTATCCTTGAGTAGCATTTTTCCATCACCAGGAATAATGCTTATTTTCTGGAGATTTTCAAAGGGGTCCAATATACATCAGCCTAGGAGGAGATTGTAGACAGTCCTAACTGCTTTGCCAGGGATGGGCCTGCACCTTTACCCACCAAAGCTTTTGTATGTTGGCAAAAGCCTTTTCCATCCCCATAGTATCTTTTTAGGCAACATCATTCTTCAAAAGATTTCCAACATAACAAAACAAAATCCATTTAACATAAACGACATTGCAGCTCAATGACATTAGCTTTTAAAAACTTTCACTCCCTACAAGCACTACTTGTTATGGAAATAATCAGTATATGGATAGTCACACAAACCTGAATCAAGACCATTGAGAGCACCCTAAGAGTGCAGAGTTTCAATGCCTACCTCGTGTTCAGGCCTACCATACTTGATGAAGAAAGTAAAAAAAAAAAGACTTCACCTCCAAACTAGTTAGACAAGATCAAAAACCAGTAAGGACACAACCACAGCTGCTGCTGCTTCCAGTATAGAAACTTTACTAGTGCCCAGAACAAACACAAGCGCTTTCACAAAGTTGCTTCATCAGGTGTAATGAAAGTACACTTCAGAAACGCAACCTTTTTAAAACAGTTAATGAAATCACATGACAACTCCAATTAATAAATTTAAAGAAGAAACATCATTAAAAAATGAAATACATTATTACATAAAACATATATATAAAATACATCCATAAAAATAATAAACTATCATCTCATGAACTCACTTAAATAGGACTACCTTCTAAGGGGTCTGGACTTTAATTTAGGTCTAAGTGGTACACACTCATTTAAACCACTCCCTGCATCAGCTCTCATCCTAACTATCCATGTAGACCGTTCTTAGCCGTATATCACCTATTCTAACATTTTCATAAATTCTTCCTATGACTAAAAACTTAAACTGATGCATAGAATCAGTGCTGTTAACATGCTAAGGCGTTGACACAATTTAACTTACTGATGTAATAAATATATTCCATAATATGATCTTTAAAGGGCCTATCTGTCTTGCTAATATATAATTTACTACATTGTATGCAGTGGGCAAGATATATAACATGTTCAGTTGTATAAGTGGCTGAGATATTAAATGTATAAGTCTTCTTTTGGTCTGGATGATAAAAACTACCTCTGGTATCCAAAAACTGGCAATATTTACATTTGCCACATGGTGTAGTACCCACACCCTCCACACTCTGTTGGTCACCCTTAGGATAGCACAGTCTCCTCCTTAGGGGCCTACTATTTCTGAACATAAATTTGGGCTCAGAATGAATAAGTTTAGCCACATCAGCATCCATGGTAAGAATATTCCAATGCTTTCTTATTATTTTCATATACTTATTCACATCCAAAGTATAACATAAAGGGACTTACTATTCAACCTCCTCTTCTTATTTTTAAAAGTATTCATAACTCAATCCCTTGCAGAAAAATATGGTAAAGCATGTGTACTTCTTTTCTCTACAACTGCTGAAACATTAGGTAGAATCACATGATCATTACAGCCCCTTTCCTGTAAATGATCTATTGCTACATCAACTTGCTGTGTAAAGTCAACATCCCTTACATTCAGTCTTGAGGCCCTATAAATTTGATTGCGTACAAAATTCTTGAATATATATGGAGGGTGTGAACTCTCTCTGTGCAAGAGATGATTGACATAGCATCCCTTCCTATATAATTTAGTATAAATCTCACCTATATATTCCCTAATAACTTTAACAGCAAGAAGATCAATCTCAAACATAGAATACTTATAAGTAAAATGCAAATATTGTGTCGTATTGTTCAAATAAACATGAAACTCCAAAAGAAGTTCATAAGTACCTCCCCACAAAATAAAAAGATCATCTACGAATCTTCGATAAAATAAAATTCTTATATGGGCCCTGCAATATATGTTGCAACTCCCATGCAACCATCACAGCATTGACGTAACTATTAGCACATGCAGTGCCCATAGCCACGCCATTGCATTGCTTGTAATATTGTTGGCCAAATACAAAAACATTATGTTCCAGAACTATTTCTAGTAATTTAGTCAATAAATCAATTTTCTGCTGATCAAAAGTAGAATAAGTTTTTAAAAAACTTTGTACATTCAAAAGCCCCTCATAATTAGGAATCACCGTGAATAATGAGACCACATCCATAGTGACAAACATACATCCTGAATGATTACTATCTTGTGTGTAACAATATAAATCTCCTAGAAAATGCTCAGTATTTCTGAGAATATGCTTTAAATTATCTAAAATAGTCCGTAAGTTTTTCTCAACATAAATAGACACTATCTCAGTGCTTCAGTTTCTACCTGAGACTATAGGTCTCAACGGCGGATCCAACTTATTTTTGCGAAGCTTGAGTGAACCTTGTATTAGGGGTACTATAGGCTTAGTAACCAAAAAATAAGCAAACAAACTATCATCAATTAAATTCATTTCTAACAAACATTTTAAGAGAATTTGTACATCATACATAATAGTTTCCATTTGTTCGAGTGATCTTCATATAAAAAGAAGCATCAGTTAACATACCAGTCATTTTTGCTATATCCCAGGACCTATCCAAGACCACTAAGGGGCACCTTTATCTGCTGGCCGAGTAGTAATATTAGAATTCAACTCTAAACTTCTAAGGGCCATCCCTTCATGTCTATTCAAGTTAGAGGCATTCCGACCATATTGCAGATCAGTATGTCTAAAATTAAGGTCATAAACGTCCTGTACACATAATTTCTCACAAGCAGTTATAAGAGAATTAATTATTGGTACAAACGTACTCAGTTTCTTAAAAATAAAATCATTAGTAGATAAAGAATTGTCATTAGTTGCATTACAATCTTTATACATTAATTTCAACATTAAATTCCTGGTGAATTTCTTGATATCAAAAATTACTTCTGTAAAGTCTGATGCTACAGAAGGTGTAAAAGATAGTCCTTTATACAATATGTTCAGTTCTGCTTCTGTTAATACAGTGCTTGAGAGATTACAAACTCTCTTCACATTTGAAAAGGCTTTCATTATCGTATTCTGCTGAATTACAGTACCTTCCCATTTCCTTTTGGCATTGTTCCAGCTCCGACTTCGTCCACGCTCCTTTTGATACCATTGACCCTGTTCCTTTACTGGTAGTGGAAAATTCAGAAAATACTGTCCTAAAGGAACCTCCAATTCTGGAGATACATTAACAGGCATGTTCTCTGCCTGCTTCTTCGTGTTGGGCTCAGAATGCACCACGGCCGTAGTAACGACCACTTTCCTACTTGCGCCCAATTCTTTACTGGGAACAGTTGAACTCTGCGTCATTGCACCAGCCAAAACTGGTGAAACATCCCTTCAGTTTATCTCCTCAGTTCCGTTGACGTTGGCTTGGTTACCCTAGAAACACTTGCTTCATTATGCAGGGAAGCCGGTTTGGTAGAATTCTCGGGTGTAGACTGTTCAAACTTGGGCCAAGTAAAGATGTTACCCATTTGAAAAATCTCTCCGATCCCTACAAATTTTAGAAATTTTTCCTTAACAGTTTATCCTCATACACATGTAATGAACTTAATAGATCTTGCAAATACGGATTTTATTTTGTTTTGGTATTAAAGTGAATAAGAATGGCTTTTTACATTTATTTCTTCATCGAGCTGAGTGGAGTGTTGGTGCTTGTTCACAGTGTGTTCTTTTCTTCAGTTTTTCGTTTGTCAGTTCGTGATCTTTTTAACAGTTACTTGGAATTAATGGAATGAACCAAAATGTCCGTCTCCCTTTGCGCAGCTGCTAGATTAACTTGCAGATTAACTTTTTGCCATTTCAACAACAAAACATTGTCACCATTAGTATGAAAGGGCATTTTATGAACACGTAAGCCTCTTGGTATTATGCTCTCAGTCAGACAAGCCTCTAAATGAAACTTTTGATATTGGTTTTGTTTCCATATATATAAATCTTTTTCCAAGGCAAATAACTGTGTTTTAAGAGTTATAATATCCACTGTTTCATCAAGATCATTCTCTTCAGACATAGCACAGTTAATCAAAGGATTAACTTTAAGCTTGAACCCTTGTAAAAAGTCATCAAGTCTCTTACCAACAGTACATGGAATATCAGGGTCACAGTCCAGTTCCACAATAGCATCCATTTCATCCTTCTCAGCAGTCATACTGATTGTGGTGGTAAATAAAATAAATAAACACAATTGCAAAAGTAATACCACCAACAACCCAATAAATGTATCCAAAGAAACAAAATATATAAGAACAAAAACCAGTAAGGACACAACCACGGCTGCTGCTAATTCCACTGTAGAAATTTTACTAGTGCACAGAACAAACACAAGCACTTTCACAAAGTTGCTTCATCAGGTGTAATGAAAATACCCTTCAGAAACACATCCTTTTTTAAACCCTCCATATATATTCAAGAATGTCATACGCAATCAAATTTATAGGGCGTCAAGACTGAATGTAAGGGATGTTGACTTTACACAGCAAATTGATGTAGCTATAGATCATTTACAGGAAAGGGGCTATAATGATCAAGTGATTCTACCTAATGTTTCAGCAGTTGTAGAGAAAATAAGTACACATGCTTTACCATATTTTTCTGCAAGGGATGGAGTTATGAATAGTTTTAAAAATAAAAATAAGAAGAGGAGCTTGAATAGTACTAAACTTAAAGTCCCTTTATGTTATACTTCAGATGTGGATAAGTATATGAAAATAATAAGAAAGCACTGGAATATTCTAACCACAGATGCTGATGTGGCTAATTTTATTGATTCTGAGCCCAAATTTATGTTTAGAAATAGTAGGTCCCTAAGGAGGAGATTGTGCTATCCTAAGGATGGCCAACAAAGTGTGGAGGATGTGGGTACTATACAGTGTGACACATGTAAATATTGCCAGTTTTTGGATACCAGAGGTAAGTTTTTATCATCCAGACCAAAAGAAGACTTATACATTTAATAACTCAGCCACGTCTATGACTGAACATGTTATATATCTTGCCCACTGCATACAATGAAGTAAATTCTATATTGGCAAGACGGATAGGCGCTTTAAAGATCGTGTTAGGGAACATATTTATTACATCAGTAAGTTAAACTGTGTCAATGACTTAGCCAAGCATGTTAGCAGCATGGATTCTACGCATCAGTTTAAATTTTTAGTCATAGGAAGAATTTATGAAAATGTTAGAATAGGTGATATACGGCTAAGAACAGTCTACATGGATAGTTAGGATGAGAGCTGATGCAGGGAGTGGTTTAAATGAGTGTGTACCACTTAGACCTAAATTAAAGTCCAGACCCCTTAGAAGGTAGTCCCATTTAAGTGAGTTCATGAGATGATAGTGTATTATTTTTATGGATGTATTTTATATATATGTTTTATGTAATAATGTATTTCATTTTTTAATGATGTTTCTTCTTTAAATTTATTAATTGGAGTTGTCATGTGATTTCATTAACTGTTTTAAAAAGGGTGTGTTTCTGAAGTGTACTTTCATTACACCTGATGAAGCAACTTTGTGAAAGCACTTGTTCTGTGCACTAGTAAAGTTTTTATACTGGAAGCAGCAGCCGTGGTTGTGTCCTTACTGGTTTTTGTTCTTATATATTTTGTTTCTTTGGACACATTTATTGGGTTGTTGGTGGTACTACTATTGCAATTGTACTTAGAGAAAATAGCGATCTGGAACTCCTTCTTGTCCAACTTGCTATTAACAAGAGCCCTCATCACCTCATGGCAAACTGCAGTATCCCCCCTTTGTCACCCTCAGCCCATAACTCCTCTATAACTAGTATAGGGTCCTCACATATTAAACCATTCTCTTAAGGAACTTCAGCTACCTGTCCTTTAATTTGGAAACACTTAATCCATGTTTGCCCAGAGATTTCTGGACTTCTGTCAGTACAAACTCTCTTGACCATTTAGTCCACATCCCAAACAGGGGGCGATAAAATCCTGGACTTGGTCCTCAACAGTATAAGGCATCTCTGCCCCTATCAATTGTTACTCCATCTCTGGTCAAATTGGACCACAATCAGTCACATTCACATTAAAACTCAAACCAAAAGCATCCTGCAATAGCTCTCAGCATTCATAAATTTTGCCAAGACTAATCTTAAAAAAACTGAGTGATGACCTGGTTAAGTTCAACATCCCCTTTTAACTCAATGACCCCAGTGCTTGTGCAGAATCCTTAAATACCAAATTTTATGCACATGCAAATAGAAACTTAGATGCATCTGTGCCCCTCCACTGTAAATACAATGTTGAATTCAAAAATAACTCCAAATGGTGTAACCCAAATATAAACAGGCTCTATAATAAAAAAAAAAAAAAAAAACTCTCATTGCACATAAAAATAAGTGTAACTCTCATGATGTTAAAAAAAAAACCTTGTTAAAATTAACAGGGAACTCCAGACTCTGGTCATATCAACCAAAGACTGACATGAGGTAAAACATCCACTCAGGCAAAGGACAGCTATAAAGTCTTCTTTAACTGTGTTAGAAACCTTAGAAGTAATGGCTAACACTGGACAAAGCTAATAGTGTCACATAACTGGACCCAGGGAACGTAGCCAATTGACTAGCGGGTAAATGTTGCTCTAACTTAAACCCCCCCCCACACACACACACACACATACATACATATTCACAGATCTTATGCATTTCTCTACATCTCCCCCTCAAATCTCCTATAAACAAGTCCTCAAGGCATTATTCAAGGCCAAACAAAGTGCTTCTATGGGACTGGATAACATACCAGCCTGCTTACTGGCCAGCCTGAAACAGGAACTGTTAGATCTCCCTATGGAAGTGGTTCAATGTCAGCCTCCAAACAGGCTTTCCACTGGACAAAAGAAGGACAGCAACTGTCATCCCCGTGAACAAAGGTGAGACATCAGAGAACCCAGGAAATTGTAGACCCTTTAAGTCTGACCATCTTAATCTGTAAGGCTGTATAAAGGTACTAGGTAGCTTATCTATCACAAGAGGAGTGGTTTCTAGCTCTGAAATTGTAGCTTATTGGCTGTTTGGGCAGCTTTTCTGTCCCTTTCAACTCTTTGCTTTACAAGGCCATGTTTGTGCCAGTTTGCGTGTCGTGCAGCGCTGCTAAGCCGGGATAAACTATTACCGGTGCCAGAAAGTCTGCACTTCACTTTTTCCCTTAGATCTTGCTAGTTCTCTTCTCTCTTGCATTTAACTAGCTTATTCACCTAGCACTTCATCTGGCTTCTTCTAGCAATTATTGTAGCACACATAAGTGCGACTAAACGTCCTATAAAGAAACAGCTCCAGTACTTATTAATAATGACCATCCTTCCCAGCATATCTAAAGGTCAGTTCCCTGCACTTTCTCCTGTTAACCTGGTGAACTTGGGCATTCTGAGGCAGTGTAGCACCTGCCTCATGTACACAGACAACCCTCTCCTCCTACCTCCCAACACTCAGACTTGTGAGAGATGTACTTATGTATCCAAACTGGAAGCCATCCACTCTCCAGCCATGACCGGAATAGCTGGTCAAGAGGAAAAGGTCAACACCAGCACCTCACCACATGGAAGACATAGCCGTCCAGAACACCCACCATCACAGCTCTCACATAAAAATACATACCACACACCCACCTTCACAGAGGCTCTCAATAGAAATCTACCCAAACCGTAGAGACCTCCAAATCAGAAATGCACTCGACCACCACAACACAGCACAAATCACAAGACACATAGCTCACCTACACAGTGTGCCCATCAACCTAAGCCCCTAAGGCAAAACAGCTTGCCTAGTACACTAATCATAGGTGACTCGATAGTGAGGCACACTGATGACCCACTCACTAGGTTGCATAAGGAGAAGGTAACAGTCAGCTGTCTGTCGGGTGCCAGGATCCGACACATAACACACACACTCAGGTCACTCCACAACAAGTACAAGTATGACTCTGTCATTGTCTGTGTGGGTGTGAATGACCTGAGATGCACCTCCCTGGACTACATGAAAAGAGACATGGGGGAGCTCTCAGATTATGTGGCCCAGGCAGGTATGACCCTAGCCCTGAGCAGCATCCTACCATTGCCCAGAATGATAATGCAGTACAAGCAGAAAATGATTGATTTCAACAATTGGCTAAGTTTCTGGTGTCATTCTAAGGGGATTCAGTATCTGTCTCCTTGGGATGACATGATTAACAGACCTCGATGCTTTGTCATAGATGGCCTGCATCTGTCAGCCCTAGGTTTCTGGATCCTGGCTAATGCTCTTGCCACCCCTGTAGTGCCTTTTTTAGGCGGTGCTCCAAAAGCCAAATTACCACCGTAACAGCTATGAATCAATGCAATCTGAGGGTCATGCTGCTCAGTGCTAGAAGTCTAAATGTCAAGATGCACATGCTCGAAGCACTCTTCAAAATGGAGAACATCGACATTTATGCTGTAACAGAGACCTGGTTTAAAGCAGCAGATAGCACCCCTGTGCTACCAGGCTATAACTCATTCCACACCTTTCGGCCCTAGAACATGGACCAAAGCTCCAGAGGCGGTGGCGTCTCCATATTCGTAAAGGATATGCACACCTCCAGACTAGTAGCCCAGCATAACACATTGGAGATACTTCAGGTACAACTAACAGTGGGTAAGATGGCGGTCCAGGTCGTAGCCTGCAATAGGTCGCCAGCCATGTTCCAAGACTCTCACTCCACATCCCTAAGCACCCTGGAAACTATTAGGGTCCAACCCAATACTGGGTGACTTCACTTACCCCTCCATCAACTAGTAAAACTACTCCTGCACCTGTACACTTGCCCAATGCTTCCTGTAATTCATTAATTCCAATGTCCTGGACCAGCTCATTCTTACCCCCACTAGAGGAAGCAACATCCTTGACCTGGTTATTACTAACAAGGGCAATTGTTGATCTATACCAACAGTTAATTCTTCCATGGTTAGATCCGACTGCAAACTAATTACCATGGAAATCAACATCTCACACACACCCCCAGCAAAGGTAACCACCATGAAAAACTTCTCCAAATCTGACTATGCTCTCCTAAAAACAGAGGTGGCTAACTTCACGGCACCTATGCAAATGGAAAATAGGTGCATGACTGCAGAATCATACACCAATGCACTGTACGAGCACGTACATAAATGCATGGAATTAGCCATACCCAACAGAACCAAGATGCTCTCCTCCAAAAAAAGAAAGCCAATCTGGTGGTCCCCTGCCACAGAAGGAAGAAACTGTTGCAGAAAAGGGTGAAGGCCCAAGACTGGAAAAACTCCCTTATTCGCCTCAACAAAAAGTTGAGCTCCCTCATCAAAACCTCTAAAGCTACCTATGAAGGCAGAATTGTGGTAGACACTAAAAACAACCACAAAGCCCTCTACAGTTATATCAAGAATCTCCACGGCAATACCCATATTTGCTCTGAGTTACTGCACAATGGTACCTTCTATACTGAGCCAGCAGATATTGCTAACATACTGGCTGACAGATTCAGTGCCTACTTTACCCCTCTCTCTCCCCCTAAATGACCAATCACAATACCGGAAGAATGTCAGGCACCCAGCATTACTGCAGCACAGGTTAAAGCTGCGTTGTCCAAGGCCAAGATTACAGCTTCCATGGTTCATAGGTTCATAGGTAAGTACTAGGCTATTGGCCCAAGGGCCTACATAAATCTAGCCAACAAGGTTCCCTGTCTTACGCCACCCAAGAAAGTTATTTTCCTGTGCCACTATCAAGCAGAGACACAGAAGGGACCCAACAATATCCCTGGCTGTGTTATACATGAACTACAAAGTGAACTGGTGCCACATCTGTGTGCCCTGTTCAATCACAGCCTCACCTCAGGCTTTGTCCCTATTGAATGACACACTACTACAGTCATCCCTCTCCATAAAGGGGGAGATGACTACAGACCCTGGAAATTATCCACCCATTAGCTTGACGAGTCTGATATGTAAAGCTATGGAGCGCATCATCATGGACCTAATAACAAGGATATAGGGAATCTCCAAACTCTAGATCCCATACAATTTGGTTTTGTGAAAGGTAGATCATGCCTGCTCAACCTGGTTGACTTCTTTGAGTCAGTCACCAGAGCTGTGGATGAGGGCAAGGCAGTTCATACAGCCTACATTGATCTGACCAAGGGCTTTGGTACTATTCCTTACTCAGGAATTAGTGATAGATTCACCAAACTAGGCATCAACCCCTATGTCACTAGGTGGGTTGTAAATTGGCTCACAGATAGAATCCACGGTGTGAAAGTAGCAGACTCCAAGTCAGACTGCCTACCAGTCACGAGTAGAGTCCCACACGGATCAGTCCTGCGTTCTCTCCTGTTTGGCATGTACTTCTCAGAAGTCCAGGCCAACATATAGGGACTCCGGCTGACCAAGTTCACAGACAGTTGCAAGCTGGGAGCCATTATTAACTCCCCAAGTGATGTAGATATCCTACAGAAAGGCCTCACTGAGACCAATGACTGGTGTCGAAAACATGGCCTTAAACTTAATGCCAAAAAATGCATTCCGTTTTGGAAAAACTCAGTTCCCACTAATTACCACATTGATGGTAGTCCACTGAACACAGAAGGCATTATAAGAGATCTGGGGACACAGATTGACAGCAACCTCTCCTTCGACCACAACATTGCCACTGTGGTCAGAAAGTCCTTCTATGTGGCGCATCTCATTACCAAGGGTTTTGCATCCAGGAAGAAAGAGGTCATCATCTCTTTCTACTCTTCCCTCATTAGACCAGTCATCGAGTATAATGTCCCATTTGGCATGTACCTCACTAAACACCTACAACAGCTGGAAAGGCCACAGAAGCACCTCACAAAGAGGATCCTAAGCCTTAAACACATGCCCTACATGGACAGACTCAAAAAACTCCAGCTTTTCTCTGTCTCATATTGTCTACTAAGAGGTGATCTCTGCTTGACTTACAAAACCATGTCTGACCTAGCCCTGTTAGAAATGTTACACCTAAAGAAATCTCAATCCCTCTGCACCACATGCTCCAGGGACCTCAACCTCATTACCACAATCAACAGAACATGCTGGAGGGATAGATTCATAACCCAGAGACTGCTCATGCTCTGGAATAGACTTCCCATACTTGTCAAGCAGAGCACCTCACTGGTCCTCTTCAAGAGAAATCTTGATGAGTAGATGGGGAATAGAAAGTTCACCTTGGGGATCACTCCAGTGGCTCTACTTGATAGAGGCACCAGGAACTAACGTTGGGTTGCATGATGCCAGGGCACTTGTATGGGCTAGGCTTGTTAAAGGCTCCATGGCCATTGGCCTAGTACACACCAATGAACCTAAGGGATATTTTAGAATTAATAAAGACATAGGTAATCTACAAACCTTTGACTCAAACCAGTTCAGATTTGTCAAGGGCATATCATGTCTACATAACCAGGTTGACTTCTTCAAAAAAGTTACTGAAGAAATAGATGAGGGCAGATCAGTACACACCACGTATCTTAACCTAGCAAAGGCATTTGGCACCATCCCACACTCTAGTATTGTAGTTAAATTATCCCTGCTAAATATTAATTCCTGTGTAACTCATTAGATAGCAAATGGGTTCACAAATAGAAACCAGGAAATCAGGGTAAGCTGTTCTACCTTCTCCAAAAGACCTGTATAGTGCTGTATCCCTGGGGTTCAGTCTTTGGATGATTCCTCATTGGCATTTACTTCTCTGAGATTTAAAATTGATTACTGTTAAGGGTTCATGGCTAAGCATGTTTGCAGATGACTGTAAACTTGGTAACATCATAAAATTCCCAGAGAACACTAAAATCTTCCAAGATGGCCTTTCCCAAACCAAAATATGTTGTCAAAACTATGGACTAAAAGCTAAATGCCAAAAAATGTATGATAGTTATAAGGGACTGCTTGCTTGCCTAAAGATACTATCACATTGACAACATATCCCCCAAAAACTGATCTAGTAGTTAAGGACCTGAAAATGCATGTAAACAATGAACTGTCCTTCGATCACCATGTATCCACTGTTGTAAGAAAGTCCTTTTTCATTGCACAACTTATTAATAAGGATATGGCATCCAGGCCCAGGAATGTAATCATTCCTCTCTATGCCACACTCATCAGGAAGATAAATAAGTATAATGAACATTTGCAGAAACTGGAATGCCCACAATGTTTTTTTACTAAGAAAATCAAAGGCCTAAATCATAAAAACAATATGGACCACCTCAAAGCCTTGTCTCTCTTCTTGGTGTCATATAGGCTGTTGAGGGGGCAGTCTGTGCCTCTTGTACTGAGCTTCAACAGGCTGTATCCTTTCTGAACTACTGCACATTTATGGAGTCATAAACACCCTTCTAAAGAGATCTCTGTCTCTTTTGCAACATAAATTGAACATGATGGATGGATAGATGTGCTGCATCAAAGAGAATACCACTTGTTTGGAATTGTAGAAATGGAGAACATCGTATCCTTTACTGCAGCCTCAGAGGATGCCTCATTTGGTGATGCCCTCAACAGGATAAAGTGTCTTTTTAGTCCAAAAAAGAGCCAAAAGCCATTCCTCCAGTCACTGAGAGCTTTGAGGCCTTTGAAATGCCATTCCTAGAATCGGACTCTTAACCTCCTGCTCCCAGGAAGCCCAACTGCTTGTTTAGGGTTATGAAATCCTGCAAGTATTTGTATAGAACTCCTGTTACTAATTTGGCTTTGGTGTCCCTGGATGTCAGCAATGGTATAATGCCACTCTGACCAAGATTACTACCTTAGCCTTCAGGGCCTTAAACTGATGAAAATATATTTTGAAGTATCAAGAGACTGTTCTGTATGAATTGAAGGACAAGGCTGGGGAGACTTAGCATAAGGCCTTAAAAGATAAGATGCTGAAGATATCATGCCTGCCAACTTGGAAGCTAGATGACATATCAGTCACTGATGTGATGCTATGGCTGTGTCATGCAGGGTGGTAGCTGCTGGGTCAGTAATTAGATATGCCTGGCTGAGGAATTGGCCCCTGTCAGATGATGTCAAAGCACAGGTACTTAATTCACCACTAGTTAAAGAACTGTTCTTTTTTAATCTGTAGAACAAGTGTTTGAGAATGGAGGAAAAAGAGAAGGCCCTGCAGTCTATTCCTTGTGCCTAAGTACAGCCAAAACCATCCCACTAAGAATAAGTCTATTCATGAGAAGCAGAAAAAGGTAAACCGCTAAAAGGTAAGAAGAGCCATATATAAGAAAAAAACAGTAAGCTGATCAGATTGGGAAACCTGGGGGTCATCAGGGCAGAGTCTCCAATAGGGAACAGTTGTAACTCGCCCTTACTTCTCCATTCCCCTACCCAACAAATCCCACCCTAAATTTCCCCTAATTCATTCAAGGAATAGGAAGCCACATAGCCCTTTCTGTAAATTAGTGAAATAAACTACACAAGACATGCATCTTGTAAATTCTTTAAAGTGTTAGATCAGGGATATAGGCTTCAGTTAACAGAGAAAACAAAACTGTGAGGTATCTGTCCAGTCCCCAAGGAGCAAAGAAACTTCAACCCCCATTACAATATCTTGTTGCAGAATGCTGTAGATAGAGTACTAAAGAATAACAAAAATCAGCAAGACACAGGCTTCTACTCTGTTCTTAGTCCCAGAAAAAGCTTGGCCATGAAGATAGTTTTAGAACTGTGAAAGTTGCACAAGTTTTTAAAAGTACCAAAGTTCAGGATGCTGACCTTGGAAGCATTTCTATATCTCCTCTTCCCTCAAGTTTTCATGGTCGCCCTGGGCCTGAAAAATGCTAGCAAGGGAAGACAGTCTTTACCTGAGATTCAGAGTGGGGGTGGGAGTCTGGGGGGGGGGGTCCTCTTCTATTTTACTTCCTTGAAGTTTAGTTTATCAGCTGTACCCTTGATATTCACAAGGTGACAATTTGCAATGTTAGTACCCACTAGAGCGAGTCACAAAACACAGAAACGGCTGAAAAATGAAATTACATATACTAAGTCCAAGATGGCCACTTCCCTGAATATTCCCTTTTCTTCAAGGTGTGATGATGTTGGAGTTGTTGTTGTTATTATCCGAGCACCACAGTACGTCATGCATGAAGTTTGGAATGAGGAGAATATATGCTTGAATGTGCTGAGGTATACTGGAGGCCCTTGAAGGGCTTTGGTGTATTAGGTGATTTAGGCAACTTCGGAGTCAGTCAAGACATATGAAGGGAAACCAATGGATAACAATATGCATTTGGCATGGTTATGGAGCCTTTGGTGTCATTTGGTCTAAAGAGAAAAGACAGTGTTTAATTTCTTGTGGGGTGAGCAGCTTTTTTGGTGTTCATGTTGGCCGAATAAGTGCAGTGGTGACACAGAGTCCTGGTTGGTTTTGACATTTGGAGGAACGAGGAGAGTGCAATGTTTTTTCATCGTTGAGGTGAATGACCTAAACAACATTTGGACATTATTCATCGGCGTTTTGGTATCACATCTATGATAAGGTACTTTTTTTTTATATATAAATCACGTTTGGACATTATTCATTGACTTTTTGGCATTAGATTGAAGAAAAGGTACTCTTGTGGTTAACTTTTATGTCTCGTAGGAATTATATTGGACAAGTGTGATTAATAACCAAGGGTCGAGAATGAGTATATGATTTCCAGACAGAGGTTTGGTGGAAAGGCCAGAAGAGGCCTATGTTTATTGAATGGGACTGTGTGCGACTAATGTACTGTATTTTTAAGCTGCTTAATGATAGTTAAACCTTCACATTTCCTAACAAAGCCACTTGAATGTATATAGTGGTAATTTATATATCATCTAAAACTCGTATCACTATTGATTGATATTTCATCTTTTTGAAGAACTATTTAGTTGTGCTTTAGACATATGTATATGAGTTTACACCGGGAAATCTATGGAAAGGCTATTTATTTGAAGTTGCTTATCTGCACCATCACAGTTTTTTTAGGGAATGGGATTGTATTTGTACTAAGAAACACAACACACAGTGAGAGTAGGCTAATATGTACGGCAAAATGGCAGAAATACATGATTTGAAAACATTTTTGGATAATCTGGCCACAGGTGATGATTTGACATCATATAATATGGAAAGAGGGGCTGAAACACCGCAGAGGGCCACTAGTAAAACTGATTTGGAAACACAGTTCACATTACTTTTAGATATCACGGGAAAGGTATAGTCTAATGTTTGGCACAGGAAGTTACTTAAAGCTTATTCCACAGCTAATATAGCTCCTAGAGGTCTTAGGGTTTATGTGGAACCTGGGGTTGGGATGGAGAAGGAACAGTTTATTCAAAAGTGGCAACAAGTACAGCTTATGGCATCCAATATGTTTATTAGTTTACTGATAGAATATTATGAGCAACAGTATGCAGGGATGTCATAAAAAACTGAATGAAACATATGAACAAGTAGCCAAGCATTGTGATGATTCAGCCTATAGCGATAGATATGCCATGTATGTTAAAGAGGTACAAAAAATAGAAAGAGAGTTGCAAGATAGAAAGTCAAAAAAGTTCCATAGGGACTCAAATGACTATTAAAATGAGGTGGCATACACCTGGAAAAAGGTTAAACTTACAGTTAGGTTTTCAGATAGGTCAAATAAAGGGCTGAATAGACCCAAGAGAAACCGGCCTAGATTTATGTTAAGGAAAAATCCAGATAATTCCAGTGCTTCAGAGGTATCTTTGGGTTATTCTAATACAGATACAGAGGCTGAAGGGAGTGAGCCACAAATAATGGTTTCTCCAATACCAGGGAGATTTAGGGGCCTTTTAGGCGAGGCGGGCGAAAGCACCATCGTAAAACAAATGTAAGGTATGTTTCAGAAAATATTGAATCAACAATAGGCAGAGGTAATGCTCCCAACCACATTCAGGCAATCAAAAACCAGTTGGCGGTAAATTTATCCAATTATGAGTTTTCAGAATTGGAATTAAATATACTTAATAAAGGTTTAGGTTTTGTTCCAGCCACATATGTGTCTTTTTTCTGATGTAGTGAATGACTTAAAAAATTTCACTTGCAAATTAAATTTGAAATATTACTTTGCACACAGACCACATAGTAGTGACTTAACAGATAAGTTTAAATTTAAGAAATCTGACTTTCGGCCACCATGTTATAGAGCAGTGAAGATTTTTGAACAACAGGTGATGCAAGATTTGCAACTTAATCAGAATGAGGTGTTTAGGAGCTACTCTCACAATTTGACAAAAGTTGAGAAACAAACATTAAAGCAGTTTAACTGTGAATGGCAATTTGTTAATTACTAAAGTGAACAAGGGGGGCGCTATAGCTATTTGGGGTAAGGAACAATATCTTAATGAAGTTTACAGACATTTAACAGATATGATATCATATTGCCAACTCACCTTGGATCCTACTATGGTATTCAAACAACAGATAGAAGCTAGAGAGGCAGGGATTATTTCTATAGATTTGAAACAACAGTTAACAGTAGATGATCCCCAGACACAATACTTCTATTTAGTACCAAAGATACATAAAGGGGCAGCTATACTGCCTGGAAGACCTACTGTAGCAGGGCGTGGCTCAGTTATCGAACCATTGTCAGTTGTCAGTGTATTTAGAAGCTAAGTTGAAGCCTTTATTGACATATGTGTCTGCTAGAATAAAGGACACTAACCAATTCTTATTATTAATGGATGATCTGGTAATCCCTACAAATGCTTATATTGGCACATTAGATGTCCAAGCATTGTATACAAGTATCCCACATTGGGGAGGGATTAAAGCAGTTAAGTATTGGTTTGAGGCCTCTAAGTATTATCGAGCAATAGAGCAAGAATTTCTTCTGACATTATTGGGAATGGTTTTGGAACATAATGGCTTTAGGTACAGACAAAAATGGTATCTACAGATAAAAGGTACAGCGATGGGGGCAACATTTGCACCCATTTATGCTGATTTATTTATGGGGTACCTGGAAGTTGAGGTCATTTAACAACATGAGTTTAATGGAGAATTAGGGATGTGGCACAGGTATCTGGACGATTGTTGGGTAGTATGGCAGGGTACACAGGAGAGATGGACATAATTTGTAGAGTACCTTAACAATAATCAGTATAGCATAAGCTTCAGTGGCAAAATAGATAGTAATAATGTTGAGTTTTTGGATGCGATGGTTAAGAAAGACAGAGATGGTATGATGGTCACTGATTTTATACCAGAAATCATTCACCAAAAATTCTCTGTTACGAGCCAATAGTTGCCATCCAGGACATATAGCCAATAATATACCAATGGCCCAATTCAAGAGGTTAAAACAAATCTGTAGTAGGGCAGAGGATTTCCAGGTACAGGCAGATAAATTAAAGGTGAGATTTTTGACTAGAGGTTATGGGGCCAGCAAGGTTAATTCTGCTTTACAGGCAGTTAACTTGATGCCTAGGACACAGTTGTTACAGGGAAGAGAGCATCATACTAGAGAACTCCCAGGAACTCTCAAGGTTTATAACTGGATTTGGAAGTAATACATTCAAGATCAAAGCTGTAATAGCAAAACACTGGCATATTTTCACCACCTTAGTAGATAATCAGTGTAATTTTGGTTATAGATGAGGTAAAACCATTGGGGAGAGTCTGTCTAGTTTAAAAAAAAGTAAAATTTTAGTTGAGGGGATCAATGAGAATCGAATTGTGGGTAGTACCTACTGTGGGCACTGTATTCATTGTGAAGTAATTTCCAGAACTAAGTCATTCACTTCAGTTAACACTACAAAAGTATTCGACGTCAGACATCTTATTACTTGCACAAGTGAGTGGGTGATATATATGGCTGTGTGCCAGTGCGGGTCTTTTTATGTTGGACAGACATCTTTGAGCTTGAGACAGTGGATAGCATTACATGTCAGTGATATTAACTGTAAAAGGGCACGCAGTGCATTATATGCAGGTACACCCAAGGGCACATTTTATATATTTAGGAATAGATAAAGTGGTAGGGTCTGACATGTCAATAGCACATAGCCACAAGATTCTTACTAAGAAAGAAACAATGTGGATAGTTAATCTGGGAGCATTATTCAAACCAGGTTTGAATGAACATTGGTAAATCAAAATGTATAAATAACTCCTGTTATTATGACTTTGTACCTTAACTTGGGGATTTTTTCCAATGTTAAAAGTATTTATTAACTTTGGGTTGTGGTAACTAAAGTGAAAAGTAATGTGTGTATATGTAAAAATAAGAAGTTTCTAATTGTGTATTATGCATGATTTATACTGGATGGTACAAGTGTATTGTTCTATTGGAATACAGCTTTAAGAATAAGTATATAAAGGATGGCTTTCCTCTTTCTGGAAGTATGCACTGATGATGCCATGAGAAAGAATGGAATGGCACTATCCTGAGTGTTGTGTTTTTTAATTTTTAGTTATTTTAGCTTATGTGGACTAAGTTACGGTGCTCTTATATATATATATATATAT
Source organism: Protopterus annectens (assembly GCF_019279795.1). Lineage (NCBI taxonomy): Eukaryota > Metazoa > Chordata > Ceratodontiformes > Protopteridae > Protopterus > Protopterus annectens. The sequence continues at coordinate 201,249,190 of NC_056727.1, forward strand.
ATATATATATATAGATAGATAGATAGATATATGTTTACCTCCATATGGCCGACTGGTGGATGGTCGAACCTGAATCTCCGAAAGGAGTGCAGCAAAAATCCACATTTGCGAACGCAGATGTTGCGAATCGCAAACCCCTGTCCCCTATTTGACCCATGTTAGCACTCATTTTGGATGTAGAGCGGTCAGAAATGTATTTGGTGTTTTGTGCGACATTCCGACCATTTGACATGCCAAAATTCGATAAAGAAAGTCTGACATTTATGGGTTTGAACACTGTGTGTTCGACTATATGGAGGTAAACCATATATATATATATATATATATATATATGTATATAAGTTTGGGGGGGTTATGCAGGGCAGCTTGCCTCCTGCTAAAAAGAAGTTCAAAGGAGAAGAGTGATGTTGAAGATTCGTTCTTTTCCTGCAGTTTTGACCTTTGTTTTTTTCAGCTTGTTGGCACTCAGCATTTCGAATGCCAACATTTCAATAGGGAGCCTATCCACAAAGTGTGTAGCTCTAGTAGTTGCATTCTGTAAGATCAAGGGCATACACATTTACTCATTTTTGGATGACTACCTGATTCAGGCAGCAAGTCTAGAAGAAATACAGAGGGCACTACAATTCATCTTGGACTGCTTCCAAAACCTAGGGTGATCTTTGAACGTGTCAGAGTTGCACTTATTATCCATGAGACAAGTCTTGTTCCTGGGAGCCCATCTGGACTGCATTCAGTAGAGGGCTTAATTCCCTCGAGAAAAGGTAGGGATTTTGACCAGTTATGTCTCATCTATATCAAACTAGAACCAGACAAGTGCAAGGAAGTTTCACAGAATTGTGGGCTACATAGCCTCTTTAATCCTGATGGTACCGCTAGGGACACTATGTATAAGGAAACTACAGTAGTACTTCAGAAACAGAGGGTGTCAGTATATCCATTCCTTTCATCACCTCATTCCCGAACTGCCCTATATTCAAGAAGGACTTTCATGGTATATAAAATGAGTGCACCTCAGTCAGGAGATCCCATTCAAGCTGGGCCTGTACACCCTGATGCTGACAGCAGACTTCTCAGACACCACATGGGGAGCCCATTGAGGGAATTCTAGAGTCCAAGGAGCCTGCAACAAAGGGCAAATAAGAAAGCACATCAACATAATAGAAAATTGTCTGAGTGCTAGCCATCAAACCTATGAAACCCATTTGGAAATAAGGACCCAGACTTTCTCACAAAGAACAGCACTGCGATAAGCAATATCGACAAAAAGATGAGTGCTCAATCACGCCCATAGTCATAGTAAAGTTGCATTTGAATTACACCATTCACCTCACAGTGTTCTTCCTAACCCCCCCATCTTGGAACGGAAGGATGAGGATTGTACAATCCCTTAGATGTGTAACTGAGATTTTACCTGGAGAAGACAAAAGGTAATAGAAAAACAGAGCAATTGTTTATGTATTTTGCTAAAGATAGGGAGGGCCATTCTCCAAACAGGTAATCTCTGAATGGTTGGCTTTTTGTATTCACTTCTCTTACTTCTGTTATGGCAAACAATCCCAGGGCAGGAAGGGGTTCTTTCTGCTAGAGTCACAATTATTAGTACTGCTTTTCTTAAAAGGATCACCACTCAGCCTGTGTTTTACAAACCGCTACCTGGCCCTAAGTCCTCACCTTCTCTAATAATTGCATCCAGGGACAAGATTTGCCTTGACTGTCCTACAAGGGTTACTTCAGTGATCACATTCTCAGGGCCAGCCACCCACTGGTCATTGAGCTTTGGAAATTTTCCCAAAGATAAAGAATACTGCTGCGGTGAACTATTCAATGAACATATTACAGGCATGTTTGGAACTTGACCATTTTTATAGATGCTTGAGTATATTGAGTGTTGCAGTTCTTTCTCTCCAGGAACTGAGGTAAGTAGTCAGTCACCTTTCTTCCTTCTGTGCTACAGCCACAGGACACCCCCCCCCCATCTATGACTGAACTAGAACTAGGGCTTGAAGAGAGAGGTTTTGGTAGTCATCGTATTAGTCTACCATAGATTGGGGGGGTGTCATTTAGTCTTCCGTTGTATACCTGAGCAGCTAGTGCTCTGGATTTAGTGAGAATCAAACTCTGTACCTATTGTCTGTGAGGTAAATACCTTAACCATTATGCCAGCCCCCATCCCTCATTCCAAGTGGCTCCTAGAAACTGCCAAGGCAAGAAAAGAAAAATGAAGGCAGTGCAGACAGACATCCCTTATTTACCACAGATGCGCTGAAATCTAGGTGGGAGAGTGCTCGCCTTGGTTGTTGTGAGGGTGAGGGAGTGCAAAGCTCTGAAGGTCGGGCCTGATTTCAGACCTTCTGCAACAGACATTCCAGATGTAAAGACTTCAGCAGTGAGTGTAAACTGGCAACTACAGTTATGGTAAGCCCCTAACATAACTTCCCCTTTTCTTTTCAGATTATAATGGTTGTGTGTCTGCCTACTGCAGAGTAGAATGGATGATGTACTTGACAAAAAAAATATCATTTGCAATACTTTTTCATATTAGTGTAAGAATCATTTTTTTATTGTGAAACTGAGCTGTTTCTTTGTTTACATTGACTACCTACTTTTTAAACTTTTTTTTACAGTACTACAACAGCTGTCATCTCATTTACTAACTCCACCTCCATAGCCAGAGATAACAATAAGCTAGTGTCCTGCCTTTTCCTAGATCTCTCTAAAGCTTTTGATACTGTCTCCCACCCTATCCTTCTCTCTAAACTAGCTGAACTTAATCTTCCCCTTCTACTGTCTCTTGGTTTGCTAGCTACCTCTCTAACAGACAGCCATCAGTTAGACGGCTCAGTGGTCTATCACCTTTTCTCCCCATAAAAATGGGTTTCCCACAAGGCTCTATTCTTGGTCTTCGTCTCTTTAACATCTTTACTAACTAGCTACATACATCCTGTCCTCAGTCATCCCTTATACAGTATGCAGATGATTCAACTATCCATCTCCATTGCTGAAAACTCTTCTGACCTCTACTTACTCACTCAAACCTCATTCAATCTTGCTGAATCTTGGCTTTCTAGCAACCAACTGATACTGAACCCCAAAATGACAAAACTTCTCCTGTTTCTACCTAAACCTCTTAATTATCTCAAATCCTCTTTCTCAATCTCTTCCCTCAGTAACATTACTATTTCACCTGATTCTCACACAAAATTGTAGTTATTGATGACCGACTTATATTTGACCTCCATGTACACCAGTCTATAAAGAAAACCCATCAAACGCTTGGACTACTGTATATACACCGATGGTTCCTTACTCCTAACTCCAGAATTTCACTTTCCCAAGATTTCCTCCTACCTAACCTCTTCTACTGCTCTCAAGTCATTACTAATCTACAGTCAACTTTGCTATGTAAACTGGAAGCCCCATACAATAAAGTTGCTAGATTTGCAGCTAGTATGCCACCTAAATTTCACCTCTGTCTTGCTCTTAAAACTCTTGATTGGCTAGAATTTCCCAACCACCTCTTGCTTACTCAACTATTTATCATCCACTCTCTCTTAAATAAACCATCCTCCTGCCCTAGGATATCCTCTGTCATCTCTCTCTATAACCCTGTACGTTCCCTAAGGAGCTTTGATCTAGGACTCCTACAAGTCTACAAACCCAAAAAGTCATTTGGACAAAACCTCTATAGCTACTTTCCCACACTAGCATGGAATAAGCTTCCTGTGACCCTTAGAATTATAACTCATAAACATGTTTTCAAGACTGCCCTCAAAAATCACCTAATTTCTGCCTGGAAATGTAAGTGCAATCACCCCACTTAATATTTTTCCTTCAGTTCTCCCTCCCTCTATTCTCACCCTCCCCTTCAGTTTCCACCCCCTTCCTCTTCCTTTTACTTACTTCCTACGTTATTTCTCTCCTTGGCACTATTTCTGCTACCTACTTTTCACCTTTACCCTTCTCAATCCTTACCCCCTCTTCTTTTTTGATACCTTTTATTTCTCTCTCCCCATGTTATCTTGCAGCATAATAGCTGACACTTGATCCTTAGACATATCTCATCTTCCTCATGTCTCCTTCCTCTTACTAACCACTTCTTTACTTATTTCTCCTCCTCTTTTTCCCTACTTACAGAGTTCTTGATTTAATTATGTCTTAAGTTCCACTCCTGACAGATTTAACTTTATACTTCTTATGAAACTTGCTTTTTCTTAATTATACTGTGCATTTTATCATTTGTTAAGTCTATATTGGTGAATTTATATATCTTGTTACTATTTTAAACCTTGTAACTTTGAAAATGAAAAAAAACAGGATCCAACCAAGAGACACACTGAGGCACAATGAGCTAGCACTTTCATCCACTTTTAATGATGTGAACTTCTTCAGAAAAACAAATAATAACCACCTAACCACCTTTTAAATGATTCATTACAGGAAATGATGTCATAGTCTGCACAATGAAATAAATTTAAAGTAAAACTATGTAAAATAATTAATATATCTATAAAAAAAGCAAATCATCTATGTATCTATGGTATAATTCTACCTTGTTGTAACCAGGGTGTAACTTCAGGAACCTATTTTCCCAATAGGAAATTACCATAGATACATAGATGATTTGCTTTTCTTGTGGTCAGGGGAACATTCTGAATTTGTAGAATTTGTATCTGACTTTAATGGCACTACAGCTTTTTTATTATTTAAAATAGGTAGTTATGGTGAACAAATTAACTTTTTGGATTTGACACTTAATATAGATAATGTTACAAGAAAATTTAGAAGTAGAATCTATAGGAAATCCTGTTTTGCAAACCAGTACTTGCATAGGGATAGTTTGCACCCAACACACATGAAAAAAGGGGTCATCAAGGGTCAAATTATCAGACTCAGTAGGCTCACTTCTGATGAACATATATTTTTAAATGAGCTTATCTTTCTTAGAGAATTATTTCTCCAAAGAGGTTATGACCGAAGGTGGTTAGAGGGAATAGAAAAAGAGGTTTTACTTTTAAGAAAAGGTGTTGCTCAGCCCATTTTGGCTTCTGAGGACATAATGGTGGGAGCTCCTATATGTTTACATCATAGTAACACAAGAAAAAATCAAGAATTCAACATAGCATTTCCTTTGCCAATAGTAAATGAAATTTGGTGTATAAAGGAAATCATTGAGAAGAACTGGAGAATCATTTTAGGTAACAATGAATTAAGTTTATCTTTGGGGTATTTACCAAAGTTTACATATAAAAAAGTTACAAACATTAGACAGAAGTTAGAAACTTCTCAGAAGTCAGAAACTCACAAGGACAGATCAGTTAGCAATAAAAAAGGTACTTTTGCATGTAAAGACTGTGAACAATGTAGGTTCATGTGTAATTCGTCCTTCATTACAATAGAACATTTGGGACAAACATTTTTGGCAAATAAATATTTTAATTGCCATAGTGAAAATGTAGTCTACATGGCTACTTGTTCCACATGCAAAAATTGCTATATAGGCAAAACAGAAAGAGTTTTAAAACGTAGAATTTATGAGCATGTTCTAGCTATAAAGAAAAAAGATAAAAACAATTCTTTAGCTAGACATGCTCTTTCTTGTATGAATTTTAAGAAATTTGAATTTTTTGTTTTAGATTATGTAGAGAAAAAAAATGTTTGCTGGTGACATTGACAACATATTAGAACAGAGGGAAGCATTTTGGCAGCTCCTTTTTGGGGCTGATACATACCCAGGGCTTAATGAAGTCATTAACATAAAATGTTTTTTAAAGTATAGATAAATAGAGCATGGAGTAATATACTGATATATTGTATTTACTTATATGTATGTATATACATTTTTATAGATATATTAATTATTTTACATAGTATTACTTCAAATTTATTTCATTGTGCAGACTATGACATCATTTCCTGTAATGAATCATTTAAAAGGTGGTTAGGTGGTTATTATTTGTTTTTCTGAAGAAGTTCACATCATTAAAAGTGGATGAAAGCACTAGCTCATTGTGCCTCAGTGTGTCTCTTGGTTGGATCCTGTTTTTTTCATTTTCAAAGTTACTAGTTTGTGCTTTCCAGCTTGGTTTACTATTTTAAACCTTGCTTTTTTTTGGAGATTTTTCTCCCCGGGACTCCGCTGAAAAAGGGCACAAGCTCAGATATACTAACCCCATCAACAAATGTCAAATAAATAAATTAATTAATTAAAGCGTGGTTGTGTCACTGTGTACTTAAGATCTCCGAGACGTACAGATTTCCTTTCTGAGTACCTGTTGAGTTGACTGTAAAAGTTTTTTGCCAAAAAAGTTATCTGGTTTTCATTTTCTTCTTCACTGTGAACGAGTTTAAGCAAATTCTTAGCAATTGTAGTGCCTTCTTTACAATGCAGAGTAACATGCATACAATATAATTCTTGTGTGAAACATAACAGTTTTAGTGCCATTAGTGCTTGCTATTTAAATTACATTGTTTATGTATGTATTTATTTATTTTCTAATTTATTTATCTTATTAACCATGGTTGAGCACTGGTCCACATGAACCTTTTTCAGACTTAGCCCAGGAGCACTGTTTGTTTGAGAAGTGAGTTGCTCAGATTCACACATTAGACAAATGGGGACTCTCAGAATCAGGCCCTGGATTGCAGAAGTTAGCTTGTTACTAATTCATAGCCTTACTTCTCTGTACTGCCAGGTATAAATGTTATCCTTATGAAAAAAAACGGTGATAATTTTTAAGTAAGTAGAGAGAGTACTTATGGCATTACATTTGAGAGCTCATATTCTGCCAAAAAACTATGTGGAGGGCGTGGCTTGGATGGCAAGCTGAAGACAGCACAAATTCTCTGCTCTGCAGTAATATAATCATTCTAACAGAAATTATTTGGAAAAATCACCAAAAACCACTCCATAATTTAGACGTCTCAAGCTCTTTATTGGTGTATTTTTTAACCTACAGTTTTTATATTTTTCTGTCAAAATTAATAGAAAAAAAAGATGATGAAAGATGAGACTCCAAAAATCCACCCAGCAGGAAAATTCTATGAAAAAGGAATTACACTCAGTCTTCACAAACATCCAGGACCTAATGTCAAAAGTGGACAAACTGGACCTTAAAGTGGATAAGATTAAAGAAGATTCAGCTAAACAGATCGAACTTTTAAGTGACATTTTAAAATAAAAAATTCAAATAGCACTAGAAGAGTCAGTTTCAGACATTGACTGTAGACTAATAGAAGGAGAAAAAACACTGAATTCCTTCTGCAACAAAATAATAGACTTATTAACAAAATTGATGATTTAGAAAACCGGTATTGAAGGAACAATATTAGAGTCTATGGCATACCAGAAGGAATGGAAGGAGACAGTGCTGTGGAATTTTTTAACTACTTGGCTTCCCAGAACTTTAAACCTACAGGAGGCTATTTCTTTCGGTATCAAGAGACCCCACAGATCTCTAGCTACAGTTTTCTCTAACAGCAAAAGTATTCATCCAAGGTCAATCATTGTAAAGTTTATATCAAGCCAAGACAAATATCTCGTCTTAAAATCTGCTTAGGCTCTTTCCCATCTGAAAATAAATGACCAGATAATTAGATTTGGCAATTAGATTTGACAATGATTATTCCTTGGTTGTCATATCTAAAAGGAAAGCTTTCATTCCTCTCGTTAAATCACTAAAAAAAGCTGGTATCAAAACACAATTAATATACCCTGCTGGGATAAGACTCTGCCTTCCAGAAGGAAAAAAAAATTTCGAAAGCCTTGAAAAAGTAAATACCTTTATAAAGAAGAAAAACTTAATAAACATAGAAGAACAAATGGATACCACCTCTATTTTAAAGAGATAAGCAACCAAACCTTACTGGTCTGTGAAAGAAAAGGAAAAGAAAAAATCCAGCAAAAAATAAATCAATAAAAATCCATATTTAATTCTATCTTATTTTTAACAAATTATTATTTTACATCTCCTAGGAAAATCTACTCAGAAAACCAAGGTAAAACACTATGTCTCTTATAATTTAGTCAACCTTCATAACTTTGTATTATAATTCATTAACAAGAAGTAACAAGGATTTAATTAACTGAATAAGATAACCTTTAGAAAATATTCTGTTGTCATTTAGTCAGTATTTATCACCAACCACAACTAGCAAAATCCGGTATTGGCCCTTTAATACTTAATAGCAATAAGATAGAATAAGTGGACTTTAATAGTGGAATGCTATGACTTAGATAGTAAAGCCTTGTCTATGTGTAGAAAGACCATTTTAAGGGATAGTTAATATATTACTCTCTGTTATGTGGATAAGATTCTACGGTTCTTTATTAAGATATGCTAAAGATCTGTGTGAAAGTTTCTGTTTTTAATATATTTTTGGTAGGGTTTGATATATTGATTGACTTTTGCTGACTGCCTTGTGTAGTAAATAATGCATTTGCAGACTTGACTGTTTTTACATACAATTTGGCTTCACATCATTTGGAAAAAAAAAAAACGCTTTACTTGCAAAACGCAACAAACTCCACTCATCAGCACTACAGATACAGGGACTCAAAATCAAGTAAATTTTCCCACCTACATACCTTAAAACTGTCTCTGGAGTACTTTTGAATAAGCTCGAGCCCCTAGAGTTTGTTTGAAGTTTCATCTTCATGTGGGATCCACCATGATGACATAAAGAAAACTACATCCGACATTTGAACTCCTTTTTCACAGTTACAGCCCAGTTAGACCAACCAGAGTGATGCAAGAAGAAAAAGAACAACTGCAACATTTCTTACAGCAAATATGTATGTAAGTGTCAAATTGTAATATGTTCATAGGTAGGTACTAGGCTACCAGCCCAAGGGGCTACGTAAGCCTAGCCAACAAGGTTCCCTGGCTTATGCCACCCACGAAAGTTATTTTCCTGTGCCACTGTTGAGCAGAGACACATGTTGTACTTTTTTGAGTGCAGAGCAGTTTACGATTGTGTATATGTAATGTTCAGTGCTAGCTATACCGTATGTTGAATCCTAATTCATACAGTGACACAGAGATGAATTAACTTTTAACTGTTATTTAGACTCGATTGGGGCTTCTGCTGGTGCTTGCAGTCCAGATCCCTTTATGCGCATACGTAAATGGTTGTTTACTCTAACATCTTAGTAGAGGTGCTCTTTTAATTGACTGGTTGACTTCTAGTTGAGAAGGTGGCATAGTCTCACAAGGTAGTGTGGATGAACTAAGGTGTTGCTAGTTAAACAAGCCTTTTATCTATTGAGCTAATAATTTAGTTACAAAATTTGAAGCATATGTTTAGAATATCGATAAACAGTTTGCTCCAACTACTGAGAGAAAACAGTGGTTCAGTCTTTTCTAATAAATACATGACATTTTACTTTGCATTTCTTGGATTGCTGTTAAAGGTGCTATCCCTATTGTTATGATGTAACATACCAAGAATGTTTAAAGAGCTGTCTCTGGTCAGATGCTTTTAATGCTTAAGACAGATATAGTGGTATTTTATGTGAAACTATGTTACATGGTAGAGATATCTTCATTTTATGAGCAAAAAGAGTAAAGAAAAAAACTGATTCACCACAAAGCTAATATAATATCCCATATAATGTTTTAACACTGATGCTACCTAGTAAGAATGTAACACAGCTAAGGTGACATTTCTACATAATGTTCTATGCTGGAATAACATGACAACACATATATGCATTGTATGATAGTTTACTTCATCCCTTTTAAGACTATACAGATTCTGGAGATTATTCCAACAACCAGAGGGCAAAAAGACATTGAAAACTGTCCTGAATAGAGAACCTGTTCATAGTAGAATACACAGTCTTAGTCAGTGTGTTAGTCATCCTTCCACTGCAAACATGCACGCACATATTTATGTGCAAGTCAGAGAATGCCAATTAACTTGCAGCATATGTTTGGAAGGTATGAGGAAACAGCCCCATACATGTGGATTTGGGGAGGGCATGTGGACTTTACATAGAGGGCATCCCAAGTTCGGCACTAAACTAGATGTACAAACCCACAAATATGTGTATGTATTTGTATATGTCTGTATGTGTGTGTGTGCTCACAATAAGGTAGCTGTTGGAGCTATTAATCTGGTAAACATTCAGTTTATAATAAATAAATATTTAAGTACAGATTTTTGATTTGCCTTTTAAAACGTAGAATTTCGTATCAAATATAGTTTCAGTGCAGAATATCAGCATAATGTAGAACAGATGGAAACCAGTGTCAGTAATGCTTTTGTACAACTAAAAATTCTGTAATACAGATTCATACAGGGCCAGTTTTAGAAATAAGATGTCATCCACAAAAATACAAAGTATTATTTTATTCTGGTCAAGAAACAAAAACTGTCAGTGATATATATTTTTTATTGGATGTCAAGCAGAAAGAAAATTTAAAAATGAAACACTATGATTCCTATTTTATTTACCCACGTTTAGAGATATTTTTATGCATATACCCTTGAATTTTACGTTCATTTACCCACTCAAAATGATTCATTAATGATGTTATACTATATATACATTATATGTACTGTAATCATATATACCTACTGTAACCATATACACCTACACATAATATATCCTAGAAAAACTTTATTTTGATGGACAGCAAGATGTTATACTACAACACTAAATTTAATACTAGAAGGTAGATGTCTATTGTAAGATAATTAGTGTATAAATCTTAAAATTTGATTACTCCCTGTAAATTTTTTAAAGAAAAAAGGAATTGTAATTATTTGCTGTTCCCTTTGCCTCTTTCTCTCTCTCTGAATTAATTGCCAAACCTGCAGTAGTAGAGAAATACTCTTGGATATCATGAGTTGGCAGATTTGTGGCTTATAAGTAAAACATATTAAGCCAGGAATATTAGGTTCCATGAAGAAGGTTATTAATGTACATAATGTTAAACAGTTGTTGCTAATTATAGAAACTTTGTCCATAACAATTGTTCTTATTAACTTATATTATAGATACTTTAGGAAGTCATTACAAACACCCTATTATTACGTAATACACTAAACAATGCTAACATATAAATGTTTATCCATAAATGTAAATGGGCTAAATAATCCTATAAAAACAGCCGGTATTAACAAATATCTTTCTTTACATAAGGCAGATATAGTATTCCTTCAAGAGACAAACCTAACATCACAGGATTTAAATACACTCATATTAAAAAGTTATGATATATTGGTTAGTTTCCAATTTAAACATGAGAAAAGATGCATTAATTCATTGGAAAAAAGGCCCAAGACTCCCTGAAATCGTAGATTCATATTTTATTTTATTTTTATTTTTTTATTTAACATTTGTTGACCGGGAATGTCCGACTAGGTTCAACAGAGCCTGTTTTCAGAGGAGGCCCGGGGAGAAACACTCCAGATGCATGTCTTTGGAATGTGGGAGGAAACCGGAGTACCCAGAGGAAACCCACGCGAACACAGGGAGAACATGCAAACTCCACACAGAAGGCACCCCAGCCGAGAATCGAACCGGAGAACCTCTTTCTGTGAGGCGACAATGTTAACCGCTGCACCACTGTGCCGCCCATTACAGATAATGATGGAATGCTAGCCTTAACGATAATTAAACATGAGAAAAAGTATTATTCTCTTATAAACTCTTATTGGATCCCCAGAATTGGTGCAAAAACAGTAAGGAAATAGACATAATAACCCTACACTCCAGGGGTGAGATGATATTAGAAGGAGATTTTAATTGCCTTCCTTCTCCTAGTGAAACAACAAATACTAAATATTTTAAAACCTCCCCTGTTGCAAGACACTTATAAAGCTACCTTGTTCTCAAAAATTCCCCCATTACTCTTACAGGTTTGGGACACAAACAAATATTGACAAAATTTCTATTATCAAGTTCTCTATTCTCAAAAATAGAAAATGTAATATTAATATCCTGCCCCTTATCTGATCACAATGCTGTTATATTTAACATAACTTTACATTCTGAGACTTTAAATTTTTGGCAAAGAATACCAGCCTATATTACAAAAATAAAAGGTTTTCAATACTGGATGCTAACCGAAATAAATACATTTATAGAAATAAATAATAATGGAGAGGTGTCTGATACAAAATTATGGAATACCTTAAAAATTGTGTTATATAAAAAGATCAAAAACTATTACTTACAAAAAAGGAAAGAATGGGACAAGAAACTGAACGGTATCCAGAATGAATCTGATAGTTTAAAATGGAATCTTTCACCAAATGACCAAATAACCCTAACTAAAATAATTAAACTAACTGAAGAATATCAAGATATTCTCCACCAAAAAAATCTCTATGAACTTAGAAAAAATTAAGCTGTCTTCATACTGTATTAATCCTAAAAGCTTACACAAAATTGCAATAAGGTCAAAGTGCTTAAATGAAAAAAAATCATGTAAAGGAAATCATATACATATATATATATATATATATATATATATATATATATATGAGACAAGAAAAAAATTATAGCAACAGATATTAACAACATCCTGTATTGTTTTAGGAAACGTTATGAGAATATGAATACTCCTCAACCAATTGTTAATGATAGTAGGACTCTAGAAAATTTTCTAAAATATACTGTTTTTAAAGACCGGATCTCCTACTAATGTTGGCAAAATAGACAAACCTTTTACTTTTAAAGAATTAAAAGACCAAGTAAGTAAGCTAAAAACAAATAAAGCACCAGGGTTAGGGGCCTAATTCCTGAAATATACAAAATCTTACCAGATAGCACACTAAACATTTTGATCAAAGCATTTCATGAAATCAAAACTATCTTTATTATCCCACCTTCATGGAAATATTTGTTTGTCTCACAGATATTGAAACCTGATAAAAAAAAACTACTTCTTGTTCATCTTATAGACCTATCTCACTTTTAAATGTAGATTATAACATTTTTATGTCTGTAATAGTAAACAGACTTAATTCCATTATCCCTAACTTGATAGAAGAGGATCAGGCAGGATTTATAAAAAAACAGGAACGTTCAAGATAATATAGTAAGACTTCAATGCTTAATAGACATAGCAAATAAAAAGAAAAATGAACTGACCTTAATGAGTCTTGATATAGATAAAGCATTTGATTCTCTTAATTGGTCTTATTTATTTAGAACATTACAACAATACAAATTCTCCTCAGATTTTCTTCATTTGATCAAAAAACTTTATGAAGACTCCATTTCTTTTGTAAAGATAGGTTCCTTTATATCCTCTCCTTTTAAAGTCTCAAAAGGTACTAAACAAGGTTGTCCCCTGTCCCCCTAATTTTGCCCTAGTTGTAGAACTGTTAGCTAACTATATTAGAAATTATGCACATATTAAAGGATATGAACTAAATAATGACTTATCCCCAAAGATACAGCTATTTGCTGATGATCTAGTATTAACTAGTGGTGATATTGAGACATCTTTAGATTATCTACTTAATACCCTAGAGTTATTTGAAAACCTGTCAGGTTTAAAATTCAATCATAACATAACCCAAGCTTTATTAATAAACAAGAATATCACCAACAAAATGGGGAACTGCAAAAAAGTTTGACTGGGATACTACACAAATTAAATACCTGGGTAGCTTCATTAATCCAAATCTTAAAGACACAATCTCTATAAACTACAAAAACCTGGTAAGTTCAATTGCCAATCTTATAAATAATTGGACTAGATTATTGTTTACATTTGAAGATTGGCTAATGTTAATCAAAATGATAACCAAAAATTTTATACATTGGCCAGTCTTTGATTATCCCCCCACTTAAGAAAATTATAAAAAAGATTAATAATATTTTATTAAAATTTCTTTGGCACCCCAAAAAAAATAGGATTTTTCTACAAAGACGTATTGCAAGTTGGGAAGAAGGAGGCATTAGTTTTCCGAATATTGACTTCTACATAAATGCCACCATCCTTAGTACAATCTTCTTATGGAAAAGTCCCTCTTACACTTCATATTAGAAATTAATACATGAAAAAAAATCATATTTGCTAATAAGAAAACACTACTCAAACCTCTTATTAAACTAGATAGAAATATATTTATATGACCATTAAAATATACACAAAAGATAAACAGAAATTAAAATCCTGTCCTTTTATTAATCACATACTAATGAACTTTAAAAGATTTACCCAATCTAACCATTTAATCAAAAATCTATTAATATCTGTCTTTCCAATTGCTTGCACCAATGAATGTTTAATCTCTTTTGATCTTAATAAAATGTATGAATTTAAAGAGAGAAATCTACTTTACTGGAATAAATTTTTGTCTGCGAATAAAATTCATTTATCTAATTACTTAATTGCCAGGTATAGTTTAAATAATAGTAATTGTCTTGATATACAAGTCTGTAGGGAATTTTATAATAAAATTAGACTATCATTAGAGACTCATGGAAATAATACACCTACAATTTTGGAATTAATGCCTAATATCACTAATGGCTCTCTAAGAGGCCCCTCATTCATATCTAATAATTTGCAGAACTATTAGATCAGACTGCAGTTTCATAGATGCCTCATACTGGAACTACTCTACTAAAATAAACAAAGACGAATATACTATAAATAATAAAAAACTATTCCTAAGTTCAGTAGGGAAAACAACAATCTCCCCCTATTGGAAAATATATTCATGGAAATTTATCCACAAATGTTACTTGACACCACAAAGAATTGCTAAGATTTATAAAAAAAGGGATATGAAATGTTGGAGATTCAAATACAGAAGATGATGATTTGTATCATAAGACTGTTACTTGTAAGATGTTATCTTTATTTTAGAGTGAATTTAGAAACTTCTGTAATGCAATATGGAACAATAAGTGTATGATCTCTTATTTAATGTGCCGATTCCAGAGGTTATACCCAAAATTCAAGTGCACGTACTATGGTCAATCCTTGCAGTTGCAAGAAGAGTTATAACAAAAAATTGGAAAAACAATTTTCCCTCTCTCCTTTAACAATTAATTCATTTATTTAGCAAAGTCATTGTGTGATAAAGAAATTTCTAGTATAAAGCTGAGAACAAAAAATTCAACACACAAGTTAATTGCTTGGAAAAAATTGCATTCTTTGTTATAAAGATTTTAGTTGATTTCCTGAATGTAAATTTAAATGTAGCATTTATTTATGGACTTTGTATATAGTTTTTTCTTTTTTTTTCTCTGTTATGATTTTAAGTATAATGCTATTTCATTTTTCTTATTAAAATAAAAAACATTGTTGGAAAAAAAAAAGAATTATGTAGCATGTGTGGTTTAGATTATGTAGTCCTGCATGATCACAACCATATATACGGATGGACTGCATTTACTGAAATGAAATGACATGACTTTGCAGTATTTAATGTTACATACTAGAAAAGGAGTAAATAATCCATATACAAGTAGGACTATACCCAGATCGTATGGGATGTGTTGTGTATTACTCTAGGCACATTCCCAGTAATATTTTAATAAGTGCGCATGTAGCAATGCTTCTCTTCAGTTAGCTTTTACTCACATTAGCTGCTGTCTGCTCTCCCCAGTCTCTACATGCATACACATTCTGCATTTGTAATGCATTCCTCATCTTTAACATTTTGTCTTAAGAATAAAGAGAATGTTTAGTATAAGCAGAGATAATTTGATATTAAAACCAAAAGTGTAATTCACTGAAAGCAACCAAATGGAGAACGAGCCAAAGTTGAATGTGTATTCACTCCACAATAGTAACAAATGTTGCTTGATCACACAACATTTGTTACAATTGTGGAGTGAATAAACCTTCCACTTCGGCTTGTTCTCCATTTGGTTGCTTTCAGTGAATTACGCTTTTGGTTTTAGTTGTTATTATTCACTGACATCTATCCTTGGTTAATAATTTGATATTACCATGTTTCTTATTAGTTTACAAATGCAGGTATCATTTAATTGCCCACAAGCCGGCATCCTTTTATCCCAGTTATTTTCATATTCTTACTGTGAATAATGCGTTATATTTTTTGTACTATAGTACAGTCATACAACATTGCCATAGTTGTATAGCATTGTTTATGTGCTGACAGTAATGTTTCCAGTTTTCACGTTTACTATTATATATGAAAAATATACTTTTCCACATTAAACATCTAGCCCATGAAGGGGGCTTCTTTGGGGATTAGGACTGCATCTGTGGGTTTGGAACACTGGCCTGGAAATTGTTTGTGGTTATCCTATCCTAGGGATGTGGCAACATTAATATCCATATTGCTCAGTGGTTTTGTTTGAATTTGATCATCTGTTTCTTTTCAGTAGTTTGGTCTTTTACATGTTCTGGAGTGTGAAAGTGTTCAGTAATCTACCTTGAAGTCATTGTGGGCTAGCTATCCTCCTTTATTTGAAGGTCTTCTCAGGCAGTTGTGTTGAAGAATGGCTTTGAGTTTTAGTCAGCCTGCTAATGGGTGGTGGACTGGGCAGGCATTACTTTACTGGTATTGTACCCAGCAAGTGGGTATTCATTATTTAGGTTCACAGACAATTACTAAGAATGCAATCCAGGAGACCATTGAGGAGCCTAGCCCAATTTTCCCAATTGCTTCAAAACACTCTTAGGTTAAGTGACTTGCTTAGGGTTACACAGTAGGTAAAGGAAGGCTGAAGGAATCAAACCATGTACCACTGTAAGCAGCTAGTTGAAAGATAATAGGTTTAATACCGTGCTTTAACTGCCAGACGCTTCTCAAAGAACAGTATACAACTTTTATTAGTGCATGTTTCTAAAACAATACAGACATGATTACAAGTTGGAACAAGGCAAAATATTTTCTGAAACAAGCCAATACAAAAAAATCTAGAAGTCCATGATTTATAGTGAGACTCAATGATTCACAGTAGTTGTTGTTTAATACTGCCTCCCCATCAACCCTAAACCCAGGGTCAGGAAAAAAAAATCTTTGGACTACAACATACCAATATAAAATGGGACCCACCTCCGTCCTTTACTCATTAACCCCCCCGTTAGCTGTCTACACAGTCAATTAAAATCACAGTACCCACAAAACTGTTCACTTGTTTGAATTATACTGCAGTTTTAAAAACAAAACTGGATGGAAGCCTGAACTGGTTTGGAGGACTTCTCCATACTTCCCAACCTCTAAGCACAAGCAGTCTGGACAAAGCTAAAAGAAAGGTGGACAAAGGCCCCAAATCAGGGACAATTTTTAAATATTGCTCTTATAAACTTAAAAAGTTGACAGAATGTTAATAGCATGTATTTTCTCAAGTAAAAGGTGGTGTTAATAATATGCTTTTTCTGGTGGATATGAAGTCTGAAACTCAAATGTCTGTGATTATTTAGTGACTTCAGTCTTTGGTTATTTTCCAAAAAAACTACAACTTTTAGGAGGAACAGACCAAAAATATGAGGCAAAAAATGGACAGTTGAGAGATATGACTTCTCCTATTAGAACAAAGTAGACATTCTTATAATCCCCTTGCAACACTGTCCCTAACATTTGCGACTGAAGTCAAGTACATATATAAAACTCAATAAAAAAATAGTATTTCAAACTATATAGTCATTTGAAATGCAGTTATCAAAATTTAAAATAACATTTTCAGTTTGAATTTCCCATTCCCTTAGCTTTCTGTGCCTGATTTAACTATCAAGCCATTGGCTCCAAACCATGTCGTTTGTTAGCATGTCTTAAGTGATCGACATGTCTTCTCCATCTATCACTCCCATATCAGCAGTGTACATAAGGAGCCCAACTCTTCAAACTGTTTGGCCAAGTTGTCATCTATCAGTTCTGTGATTGCTGTCCAATAGTCAAGGTCTAGTAGTAACATTTTCTTATTCATATGTTAAAATTGTATCAGTGCTGTCCTTTGCATGCACCTATCTTTAATATATCCAGTCTAAAGAGCATCTCTTTCTTTAGGAGTGATGTTGTTTGAAGGTATATGTTGCCTTGTAGTTTTCATAGGCTCATTGAATGTCTGCAAAAATTTTTCATATGGCCCATTTTTTTGCTGAGCGCTGAGGTACACAAGTAAAATATTTAATTCTGTTTTGCTTCATAAATATTTTAGATTTGTAAATTGTGGAACATTGATACTGACTCTCTTTTCTGGTGACTCATTTCTTGCAAACATGTTCTGTAATACTGATATTATCTTTTTAGATATTACTGGTTCCATGGAGATTTCTTCAGGTCACTTTGAGTCAGTATTCAGTACATATGTTCTTGATAGTCATGATGCAGTACTGAGTCTTGGGACTTCCTGTCTTGCAGAAGCCCACAGCTGGACTGAATACCAGGAGCTCTCGCAATCTGCCAACCGGCGGGCACCCTTGCTAGCTGATGTCTGTAGATCGGTGGTGTAAAGTGTCATCCACAGGCGCCATCTTTAGCTCTTTCTATCCATGTCAATCTGATGCACCAGACCATGTGTGTTTTATTGTTGTCAATTCATCTTTCAGCCTGAAACTAGAAGATTCAGTTAAGTACCCCACTGGAGAATCAGTCTTCTTTATTTCTACTTTCATTTTAGTATTTAATGTTTAAGAAAGTTACCAATTGTCTCTCATGTTGCAAACAGATTCCTCACAAAGACTTTGATTCTTGTTGTCAGTTCTGTTTAGGCCTAGAGCACAACATGGGTAACTGTCCATTTTGTGACCATTTTAATGATAGAACCATAAAGTGTTGGGGCCATATTCCTTAGTTGTTTTTTGGAGTCTGATAGTATTTGGTCTTTACACACTGTGGCATCTGCTGGTTCTGAAGTCATTGCCCCAAAGAAGACTAAGGAGAAGGATGTGCAGGGGGCTGACAAAATCCCAGTGTTCAACTCCTCACCTTGTCTTGAAATCATCAACATAGGTTAGGCGCCTTTGCAGCCTCCTGACCAGATCCACATTAGGCCAGAGTCCTCAGATGCTTACCTTCCTGAGGCTGCCATGATTGCAGCTCAGTCCAGATCCTTGCAATTCATCACCAGATTGACGTCAGTTTGGTCCAAAGTCACTTTGCAGGCTACCTTTTCCAAAGCCAGAATTCTGGTAACTGAGGGTGAGGGAGGTATTCTATTGTTGATTGTTATGGAGTAAATCCTGAGAAACTAGATTGAGGTTGCATATGTCATACCACCTGTGAGTTGAGCCTCGTCCATCTGGTCCTTCTAAACACAAGACCCCCAAAGCAAGATGGCATGTAGGTTTGCCTCAGTTCACACTGACAGGATCTTCTGTCCTTTCTACCCTAGTCTCTCCATAGGACCCAGTCAGACTGTTGCAAGACGTCTTGGATTTCATGAAGTCTAGGCAGCCCACCTGGAAAGGGAGCCAATACCAGGAAAGTCTTTTGGGAAAAGAAAAGAAAAAGGGACCCCTCTCCTTGGAGACAAACGTGCGTATGTGGAGCATTTACCCTTCCAGAACTTTTTGCATACTGACTTAGAAGACACCTTGTCCTGAGCCTCACAGCCTGCATACTTATCTTTTGGGGATGCACTTCACAGAATGAAGGAATCTTTTTATTAGAAATGTAGGCCAGACTCACATCAGTTATAGAACATTTCTGAACATAGACACTTGACCATTCCTACAGTCCATGAAGTCTTGAATAATGTGTTATTTGACATATCACTGCAGCCTAATTCACTTCACCATGGCCACAGGGAAGCATTATTGCTTGAGCAGAGTGCTTGTCCCACAAGTATATCTGTTAGTATCCAGCAAAATTGCTCAACAGATGGATAGCTCTTTCTCCTCATAGCAGCATAAGCAAGGTAAAGCTAGTTATCACCTGTATGCTGTCTTTTTGAAATCATTTCACACACTTGTAGCAGTACTGAAGCATTCTTGCCTACCCTTTATATAGCAGCATTTGCTATGGGTAACTGCACAGTAACTGATAAGTAGTCCACATCTACCTGCTCCATGGTGGTTAGATCTTCAGACCTTTTTGAATGGCTTTTGTGACAATCCCTCAATATTTCCGTGTTGCTTTGTTTGTTCTTTATCTCAGTGTCATAACAGTGTCTATCTAAAAAGAGGGACCAATATTGTAATTGGTTTGCATTCATTGAGGGCATCTTTTTGGGGGCTAAAATAGCTGTTAGTGGCTAATAATCAGTGTGACAAAGGGAGATACTACCAGCACAGCTATCTGGAATTTTGTAAGTAATTATATGTCATTTGTGAATATCAACATGATCTATATAAGATGCTTGTTTTACAGATGTATATGAACTGTATGTCATGTGTATCTCAAACTGGTCTATACAGACATGTGTGTTAATAAGGTATTTTATAAAATGGTTGTGCTTAAAATGTAACCATAATGTGCTCTGCTGGAATAGAACAGAAATGTACTTCACTGTTGTAACTGTTTAAATGTATATAGTTTAATAGTGGAAACTGGAATGCAGGAGATTAACTTCAGAAAAAGAGCTGAAATTAAATTACTTTATAGGCCAGGTCGGAGACATAATGTCTGTGCTGAGAAGCTTTCTGTATTGTCTTCAGAGTGAACTAATTACTACCTCTGAAAGTATGAAGGAATGCAATTGTTTTATGACTTCCACCATCTGCCAAAGATCTGAGGTCATTGTATTTTCACAGGTAGATGCTAAATCCTGCCAGCTTCCAGCAGTGGGGGTTTCACCTGGGATAGAGTCAGATGACAAGAAATGATGTCATTCTGCAAGCTATTCCAGCAGCAATATTTGAGATATTAATTTAGAACTCTCTGAAAGAGACAGGGCATTCTGTATTCTGTCTTGGACCTGACAAGAACCATTCAAAACAACATCTGCCTTGCTCTGATGAAGTAAGTTTATAGTGTGTAATAACTCTCTTAGATATAGTCAGGAATATAGCAAAGTGTAGTTTAGATATTTTTATTTATTTATTTGAGACTGTCCTGCAATGTTGTTTTAAATACTTCCTGTAGTTTTGAGCTCTGATATCACTGTGAATATATACTGAGTATTTTATTGTTCTTTTATTACTTATTATTATTAAATATATTTAAACCTTTTATTGTGGCAGATCTGTCTAGAGATAGTTAAGATGTCCTTCATGGATGCATCTTCAGTCATAACAACTGGGTTGTCCTGTCGTCAGGCAGCCCTTCGGTCGGCCGGATTCCAAAGTCCGGGTCCGGCTTCGGCTGATGTCGCACTTCACCCGACGTCATCTCTGCTGGTCTTCGGGTATAAAGGCATCAGCCGACGCCATTTTCTTCAGTCTTTCTTGCCGCGTGGCGCCCGAAGCAGAAGCTGTTCGCAAGTGCCGGTCGGTCAGATCCAGAGATTACTACTACCGAATACTCCTTCGAAGACTTCTACAAGCTAAGTACCCCGTTGGGGACTCTTTCTTGCCTCAGCCGATGTCAGAAAAAGTCAATAACTGTTTAACTTGTGGGAAACAAATACCTCATAAAGATTTCCACTCTTACTGTTTGCCTTGTTTAGGCCCAGACCACGACGTAGCAGCCTGTTCGCCTGTGCTTCTTTCAACCGACGAACGCTTAGACGCCGGGCCGGAGTTTGCTGAACAGTTTTTCGGCTCTGAATTTGCGATTTATGCCGCCGGATCCTCCGACTACCCAAATTATTAAAAAACGCAAAGAAAAAGACCGACACTCACGGTCCGCGGTTTCGGACGAAACCATGGTTAAGCAAACCGCGAGTGTCTCGGTTTCGGCCGAAACCGAGAAAACTGATCAGAGTACAGCCGAATCAATGACTACTACTGAGGTTCCGGTTACCTTACTTGAATCGGCCTCAGAAATTTTACCTACTACAGTGGTTACTAGTGACGTATCAGACACCATCCCTTTGGATATCTCTACCCCAGCACGTGGTGCTGCTAGGCCTCCTGCAGCCATGTCTATTAAGGCCTTCGCCAGGGCTAAAGCAGCCAAATCTACTAAGTCAGTGCCTGTTAAACCCCCCTCAACCAGGCCCACTTCTAGTTCACAAATGCTTACTCTGGCAGAAGATTTAATATCCTTAATTAGGGGATCTCAATCTCACCCAGACAGGGCCTCTCAGCCCCCAGAAAAGAGACCTAGAGCAGAGCCCCTCGAGCCTGTGTCCTCTGATGATTCTGCGGAAGACTCAGATATTACAGACCAGCCAGAGGCTCCTTTCTCCAATTTTGAGGACTCAGATGCTGAAGAATCCATTCCAGCTGCTTCCCCACCAGAAGAATTCTCCTTTGGGGAAACCTTACATGCCATGAGAGAACATTTCCAATGGCAGGAACAGGATTTTTCAGACTCCAGAAAAAGACTTAGGACTTTTCTGCACCTACCACAACACAGGCCCTTAGCTATACCTCCTGTCCTCTCTGTTGTGGACGATGCATTTAATGATGTTTGCACTGCACCAGATTCTTTACCTCCAGCACCTGCCAAACCAGATAGATTTTACAGGGTGCCAGACACTCATCATCACCTATACAGAGCCCCTCTTGCAGACCCCGAAACTATATCCCAGGGCCCTAAGGCAGTAGCCTCAACCACAGCAAAAAACCCTATTCCTTCTGAAAGGGAAGCCAGGTCTTTAGACAGATGGGGCAAAAAGGTTTACACCTCTGCTACTCTCTCAGCTAGAGCTTTGAACTGTCAGTTTCACATGATACAATACCAAGAGTTTATGCTTGATCAGTTAACTAAAAAGCTATCCTCTGATGACTCTATAGATAAGAAAAATCTATTAGAAATGGTAAATAACATACAGCAGGTTAGTAACCATTCCTTAAAATGTGGCTATGATGCACTGGAGGCTTCATTTAGATCAGCCATGACTGGCACAGTGATAAGAAGACATGCATGGCTGAAGGAACAAGTTTTACCGGATCATGTTAAAGCTAAGTTATTAGATGCTCCTATGGATAAGACCAGTTTGTTTGGTACACCTGCCCAGCAGGTAATGAAGAAAATGGAAGAAAAGGCAAAATCTGTACAAACGGTTAAAGATTTCTTGCAGGTTCAGCCCCGAAGGTTTAGCAGGAACTGCCCTGCCAAAAATTGGTCCTTTCCTGACTCCACAAGATCCCAAAGGGGCAGGAATAGACGCTCCAGAGGCAGAAATCAATCCAGAGGGGTGCCTACAGAGGACGACAGTGGCAAGGTAATAACAGAGCCACAGGCACAGCCACTACCACTACAACAGGGCAATCACAGTGACTTGATTCTAACTCCGCCTACCAGGGAACAAATAGCAGCACCCTTAGGCAGAAAATTAACCTTATTTTCAAAGAACTGGCACTATATCACAAAAGACAAGTGGATTTTGCAAACCATAGACCAAGGTTACCGGTTCCACTTCCACACTATACCAGTCAAAAGAGGAATGCCAAACCTACCTCCAAATCAAAAAAACAGAAGCTCTACAGCAGATAATGCAATTAACAAAGATGAGAGCTGTGGAAAGAGTACCAATAACAGAACAAGGCAAAGGATTCTACTCCAGACTATTCCTAGTTCCAAGAAAGGAAAAAGTTGGAGACCTATTCTCGATCTGTCCACCTTAAACACATACATCATTGTCCCAAAATTCAAGATGCTGACCCTACAGCAACTTCTTCCCATGCTGGGCAAGGAGTGTTGGCTGGTAACTCTAGATCTCAAGGAGGCATACCTGCACGCCCCCATTCGACCAATTTGCAGAAGATACCTCAGATTTCTTGCAGGATCAGAGCACTATCAATTCTCAGCATTGCCCTTTGGCTTATCTACTGCGCCCAGAGTATTCACAAAATGCCTGGCATCAGTAATCGCCACTGCAGACTACAGGGAATCCAAATTTATCCATACCTGGACGACTGCCTGCTACAAGGGGACAACAAAAGCAAGCTGACAACAGATTTACAAAGGGTCATTTACTTGCTACAAGCACTGGGATACACAGTCAATTTGCAGAAATCAAGGCTGATTCCATCCCAAACAAGGACATTCTTGGGCTGAATTGGACACAGTAAAACAAATGGCATTCCTAACTGCAGAAAACAAAAGATCTCCTCTTTACTTCTTGGCACTAACAAACCACAGCAAGCTAACAGCAAGAAAAGTTCTGCAGGCCTTGGGCTTCATGGCATCATGCATAATCTTGGTTCCACATGCCAGACTGCATATGAGAAAACTACAGTGGTACCTAAAGAATTTATGGTCCCAACACAGGCACAGCCTAGAAGCAGAAATTCCACTAATTCCATGCCTAAAACAGGAGTTCCTATGGTGGGCTCAAGCATGCCAGTCAAACCCAGGCTTACCCTTTCACAAATATCAAGCAAGCCAAACCATCACAACAGACGCCTCAGACCTAGGATGGGGGCTCACATGCTGGACAAATGCGTGCAAGGATTGTGGACGAGGACCAACTTCACCTGCACATCAACCTAAAAGAAATGCTGGCAGTAAAACTGGCAATCCAAAATTCAGACCATTTCTCAAAGAAGGCCATTTGATGATAAGGACAGACAACACCACAGTCATGTGGTACATCAACAAACAGGGAGGCACTCATTCATACCCCTATGCAGAATGACTTTGGACCTTTGGAACCTGGCACTCAGCTACAACATCCAGTTACAGGCAATGTTTGTACCGGAAAGGAGAACACTCTAGCAGACATGTTAAGCAGAACCACCTCGGATGCTCACGAATGGATGCTACACCCGGACATCTTCAAGACCATCGCAAAGAAATGGGGAATGCCACAGATAGATCTATTCGCTTCCCTCTCAACCACCAGCTCAAAAATTCTGCACAAGGACATTCCATCCACTTGCATCGAAAGTGGATTCGCCTCCTTCAGCTGGAAAGGCCTGACAGCATATGCATTCCCACCTCTTCCCTTGATACACAAGGTATTACTAAAAATCAAGGAGGAACGCCCAAGGATAATCCTGATAGCTCCAAACTGGCCAAGACAACACTGGTACCCATTGCTGAGGAGCATGTCTCGGGACAAAATGTGGTCAATACCCTGATGCCTTTGATGTTAACTCAGAACAACTACAGCATCATGCATCCAAACCTAAAAACGTTGCAGCTGACTGCATGGCACATCACATAGCAGCAACTATTCCAGATCTCCCAAAGGGTTAAAGACATTATCCTTGAAGCCCGCAGACCTTCAACAAGAAGGAACTATGCAGGAAATGGAAAAGGTTTGTCATTTGGAGTGCTGAAAGAGGGAAGGATGTGTCGAATATAGATATGGCTAACATTCTGGAGTACTTGGCAGAGCTTCTACATACAGGCCTGTCCTATTCCTCCATCAAGATACATGCATCAGCTATTTCAGCAGAATACAGCTTTGATCCACCTGTCTTCTCACATCCTCTACTCAGGCAGTTCCTCAGAGGGATCAAGAATGTAAAACCTCCTAGGAAACCACCACTGCCAGCTTGGGATTTGAACTTTGTGCTAGAAAAGTTGACACTCGCACCTTTTGAACCAGCAGCAACAGCAGACCTACAGCATCTTTCATGGAAAACTGCTTTCCTACTGGCAATAACCTCAGGAAGGAGGGTTTCTGAACTTCAGGCCCTAATGGCAGTACAACCCTTCCTAATCTTCCACCAAGACAGAGTGTCCATGAGGACTAATCCTACATTTATGCCTAAGGTGGTATCCAGAGTGTCCCTAAACCAGGCAATCCACCTACCTACCTTCTCCCCCAACCCACAAAACAGAGGGGAAAGAATGCTGCATACCTTGGATGTACACAGACAGCTACGCTACTACCTGGACAGAACAAAAAGTAACAGAAAAACTGACCAGCTTTTTGTAGCCTATGCAACAGGAAGGGAAGGAAAAGCAATTTCCAAACAGACAATCTCCAAATGGATAGGAAATTGCATACGATTCTGTTACTCCTTCCATGGAAAACCAATTCCACAGAACATACGACCTCATTCTACAAGAGCAACAGCCACTACCACAGCCTTCTTACGAGGAGTGGCAACCAAGGACATTATTGAGGCGGCTACTTGGACCTCCGTGCATACATTTGCCAAGCATTATAATTTACCTCTGTATTCCAGATCCCGAGCAGGGTTTGCCACTGCTGTACTGCAAGGGATCCTAACCACACCATAATGTATTCTTCCTCCTCCCCTAGTTGGCTATGGTATTCTACCCAGTTGTTATGACTGCAGATGCATCCATGAAGGACATAGTACAGTTTTGTACCTACCATAAATGTAGATGTCCGAACTGGATAGCATCTGCAGTCAGGATTACCCTCCCTCCTTCCCCTCTGTGGTACTCCTAGCGTATTTACCCTCCTAATAGCTAGCTGGTGGGGGGGAGTCTCTTATGGTGTATTTGTTTGTATATATGTACATACATGCTTATTTTTTGTGTTTGCCTTCTATCCTTTGGGAAACATTGGCATTTTTACCCAAAATTTAGCCTTCGAAGAGGGCAACTGGCATCTGGGGCAAGAAACACTGAAGAAAATGGCGTCGGCTGATGCCTTTATACCCGAAGACCAGCAGAGATGATGTCGGGTGAAGTGCGACATCAGCCGAAGCCGGACCCGGACTTTGGAATCCGGCCGACCGAAGGGCTGCCTGACGACAGGACAACCCAGTTGTTATGACTGCAGATGCTATCCAGTTCGGACATCTACATTTATGGTAGGTACAAAACTGTACTTTTTGTGGGTTCTTGCATGTTTATTTGGTGACACTTTGTGGGTCACTCCTAATAGCCCTGCTCTTGGTCAAACTACCATTTGTGTTAATATTTATATTACACAGTAAGATTGGACACCCTTTGTTAAGGGCCTTAAAATAGCCGATAAGGGGTTCTGGTGGCAGTGTAAACTACCGTATGGTCTGGGCAGAAGGGGGCATAGTTAGTAAACCTGTGCCAACCTTTCGTGTGTGTGTGTGTGTGTGTGTGTCAGTCAGCTACTTGGGCAGGGACACGAAGCACTGGTTGGACAGAGAGAGTGTTGGAGGACATGGCTTGGAACCCTGGCTAAGGACTCAATTCTATAGCTGTGCCAGTGAGGAGTCTTATTGGAGGTTTAGAGAAAGGGGAAGAAACCAGCCCCAGACTGACTGTGGTTTCTGTGTGACCTTAAGGGAATTTGCACTTGATGCAGAGAGCTGCATCTGGAAATACTGTGTGTGTACTTGTCATCCTACTAGTGCATGTCTCCCAGTGGTTGCCAGTGGTGAGGATTGAGGCTCCTTGATTCCTGGTCCAGTAGTGGGTCGTCACAATCAGTAAACAGTTTTTTTTTTCTTTTTAAATATTGGATGCACTCCTATATTCCCCCAGACTAGACTAAGGACTTGTGTATCACTGAAAACAGTCTCATTTAGCTTTGTTCATTGACCTTGAAGCGTACTAGAAAAGGTCTGGGCTTAATAGACTACTGCTGTATATGTCTTCGCATTTCTGAATAAGGCTTTGTCCATAACCTGAACCTGAAGTACATTTGGAGTCCTCTATTACTAGTGTATCTTAAATAGTCACAGTGTTTTGCCTGGAACAATTTTCACCATTTCTTATCAGCTCTTTGTAGCAGCTAGCCTACAATGGCAATGTATTCCATGTCTCTGAGTTAGACCTCATTGACCATCCGTAAGGAAAGTTCTCCCAGCATTTTTGTTTCAAAATATTTTACTACAGCCTTAATCTCATTTTGATACATGATTAGTGTTTTTCAACAGCTACTGGTTAGCATTGATATTAAAAGTCAGATTAGTTGGGCATAAGGTGGGATGTTTCAAGATCTGTTCTCTGTGGTGGTTGCTGCTAATTAATGGGTCGTCCTCCTTGGTTTGAGTTCTTTCAACAATTTTCATGATGCAGGAGTTAGGAACTTGTCTGGCCACTGGTTTTATACCCTATAAGGCAAACCTGTGTTATTGCTGCAGATTAAACCATTAATCCTAATGAAAAAAGGTCTGATTTATTTTACATAATATAGCATGGAAGAGCAAACCTACAATTATTCCAGCAGGCAACAAGTTAGAACTGAAAGCCTTGAATCAGAAGTTGGTGATTTAGCCTGCATATGTTTTGCTTCATCACTGTCTCTGCTGAACTGTTCTCCACAAAGTGGGGTGCTTTTTGAATAAAGAACATCCATAGCCTGTCTTCTATCCTACGTACTGCTGCAGCTGGTAGTATGTGTTGCTCAAGCTGATGACAAATGGCTACTGTTGTTCCACAAAGATGATGTTAAGTAGTTTACTTGTACTGCCCCAAAAACTGGAGCCCAAATGCAGGCTTTCAGATTTTTTTTGAAATGTATACTGAAACAAAATTGGGGTCATTCTCAGATTTTAATGAAGAGCTGTCACCTTTCAAGCCAAGGAAGCAACATCCAATTTCTTGCTTGGTTATCTCACTGTCTGTGCCAGTTTTATTCTTTTTCCTGTAACATGCATATCTCTTTATGGATTGAAAACATCATTTACTAAGACTGATACAGGTGCATCACATTTTACATGAATATACAAAATTTATATATATAACACTTTAAAAAGTGTTTTTCAAAGTTTTCAAATCATACCTTAAACTACTCAGCAGCACCTTTACCCATTACAGAGCATTTTCTTGTATCTTGACAAGAAAAATACTTAAAAAATAGTTTCCATACACTGATGTCACTGAGGAGAAACAGTAAACTTTAACCTTACTGGCATCAGTGCAGGAAAATGTCATGCGTCCATAGACTAATGGCTACTGAGAAATGCATGATACCTCAGGATTCTATTCTACAAAGATGATGACAGATGCAACTGGCTGTTGTACAGGTGAAGGCACCAACTTTCAGTGCAAGGCTTTTAGTTCCAACGTCTCTGTGCATGCACAAAGGTGTCCCATTAAGGTCTATGTATGCAACACATGTTCCCCCAAGGTAATGGCACAGTAGTAAATACTAGATTTATTTGGACCATGATTTAATAAAAAGTTTATGAAAATTTTTATTAAAAAATGTCCCAAAATACATAACACTATAATCAAGTGGAAAAATGCATCGCTGTACTTTTCTCATCAAATGCCACAATGCATATTATAACATCGGAAAATCACTTTAAGCTTCTTTCCACAATCATTGCTTGCTCTGAAACAATTACTAAAGTTATAAACAGGCAAATATCCCCATTTACAGTGTGTATGTTGCAGTTTTGCTGTGTTTCATCTCAGGTTTGATGGTTCATAGGTGTGTACTAGGCTAATGGCCCTGGAACCTTTACAAGCCTAGCCAACCCATAGGATTACCTGGCATCGTGCCGCTCGACCTTAGTTCCCAGTGCCTCTGTTGAGTAGAACCACTGGAGTGATCCCCAGGGTGAATTTTCTATTTCCCATCCACTCATCAAGATTTCTTTTGAAGAGGGCCAGTGAGGCACTCTGTTTGGCATGTATGGGAAGTCTATTCCATATAGGTTCAGGTTTGAACTTCATGGCCATGTCTGGGTAAAGGCAGACATGTAGCTTGCGTAACCCACACAGTTAATTAATAACTGAATACGTAAATTAAGATCAGTCACATTTTCATGATCTGGGTAGTCGTTATCTTGCAGTAGAGTTTAGCTGCAGTGTTTATCTATAATTAATTTGCATTGTCAATTATAGTACTTTTTTAATGAAGGAGGAAATTACATGCAGAGTATAAATGGGATGTGTTTATAAATATACCATTAGTATTAGTGACTGGAATTGTTACACAGCATATATTAGATACAGTTAGTAACACTGCTTAATTTGAATGTGAAACTGGTAGACATGACAATGACCTTGTGTTACAGTACTGATGTTCATCGTGTTTCACTGTTGCAGTCATCACATTTGGGTTATCTGCTTGCAGTAGCCCTCAGTTGGCCTGATTAACAAAGTCTTGGGTCCTGCGTCGGTTGCTGTCTCTTCTTCCGTGACATCAGGTCGTCAGGGGTATAAAACAGGTAGCCAACACCATTACATCAGTCTTTCTTGCTCTGCGGTGCCCGAAGCAGAAGCAGTTCACAAGTGCCGGTCGGCTGACTCCTGAAATTTTCATTTTCGAGTTTCAGAACCGAAGTCTTCAACTAAAAGCTAAGTACCCTGTTGGGGAAACTTTTTCTTGCTCTAAACCGATGTCAGTAAAAGTAAATAATTGCATTACTTGTGGAAAGCAAATACCTCATAAAGATTTTCATTCGTACTGTATTTCTTGCCTAGGCCCTGACCACGACGTAACTTGCTGTCGGTTTTGTGCCTTATTTAAACCACAATCTATCCGTCATCTGCATATTTTCGCTCCTAAATATTTTGGTGCTTGGTTCAATTATCCTGATATGTCTTCGGTAAGCCACCCGACTGCCGACATTCCGAAAAAATGCAAAGATAAACACAGAGACAGGCCGCCTAGGTCCAAAGCTGCCGATGACGCTTCTCCTGAGCCAGTCGCCAGTTCGCCAGTATTCAGTGAGGCACTTTTGCAGCCCCTGATACCCACTACTTCAGATTCGCAGGCCTCTACTGACACCCATTCAGAGTCCGGTATGCCGCTAGATGCTTCAACTATGGAACCTGCGGATGTTTCTACCTTGGATGGGTCCGGAGCCTCTGTGCAGGCACCGGCTTCTGAGGATGTATTCAGGCCTACTGACGTGCGCATTAAACCAACGCCATCTTCTTCTTCAAGGCGTAAAACACGAACCATGCCTAGAAAACTGATGCCCAGACTGCATGGTCAGGTCTCTATGCCTAAAAAACAAATGATAAGAATGGCTGAAGATCTTATTACTTTAATCAGGGGAAGCCAGCCTTCTCCTTCTAAGAGACCTAGGACTGAGTTTGCTTATGATACTTCTGACCAGGATTCTGAATTTTCTGTTTCCTCTGATGACCAGGATTTACCCTTATCTACCTATGAGGATTCTGATGCTGAGGACTCTATTCCCTCTGCTTCCCCCCCAGAGGATTTCTCTTTTGATGAAACCTTGCATACTCTCAGGGAGCATTTTCGTTGGGAAAGTCAGGATTTCTCTGATTCTAAAAAGAGGCTTAGGGATTTCTTATTCCTGCCACAGCACAGGCCTTTAGCCATACCTCCTGTACTAGACATTGTTGATGATGCCTTTTCGGTCAATCTAGCTTGGCCCCTGATTCTTTACCTCCTGCTCCCAGAAAACCTGATAGATATTACAGGGTCCCTGACTCTCTCAAGTTCCTTTTTAAAAATCCTACTGTGGATCCTGAGACCATTTCACAGGGATCCAAGGGCATTAAAGCTACTACTGCCAAAAATCCTACCCCCTCTGATAGAGACTCCAGGGCGCTGGATAGATGGGGTAAGAAAGTATACACTTCTGCAACTTTGGCCATTACGACCTTAAACTGCCAATTTCATAAGTTAAAGTATCAGCAGCATATTATTGGATTGCTTAAACAGAAAATGATGTTGATCTTGATTGTGCTGAAAATAAGGATTTACAGGATTTACTGCATTCAGCTGAACAAGTTGGAAAACATACTTTGCAATGTGGTTTTGATTCACTAGAGGCATCTTGCAGGGCTGCTGTAACTGGGTCTGTACTTAGAAGGCATGCTTGGCTTAAGGAGCAATCCTTGCCAGATCTTGTTAAAGTGAAATTACTGGATGCTCCCTTAAACCAGGACCGCCTGTTTGTCAACAAGGCAGAAAATTTTCTTAAAAAGGAGGAGGAAAAAGCTAAATCTATGCAAACTGTTAAAGATTTTTTACAAGTACAACCTCCAAGGTTTAGTAGGCATTGGCCTTTCAAAAATTGGTCCCAGATCCAGCAGAGCTCCCAGGCTTCAGTATGCACAGGACTAAGCAGTGGGGGGGGGGGGGGGTCTCCACTTCCAAATCTGGGAGAAATAAAACTCTTCCCTATGGTAAACTGTCTCAGTTACTTCTTTTTAAAACTTCCATGCACTTCTCAACTTACTGCCCCTTTGGGGGGAAAGATTGCTCTTCATGCAAAGAACTGGGAACTCATTACCCAGGACAGATGGGTTTTAAATATAGTGTCCCAGGGATACAGATTTCACTTCCACACATTACCAACACCAAGCGGGTGTCCAGATCTACTCGCAAATCAGTGGGCAGAGGCCCAAATGCAAGTACTTTTTCTCTTAAGCATGGGGGCTATTCAGTTGGTACCAGAAGAAGAAAAGGGACAGGATTTCTACTCGAGACTTTTCCTGGTATCCAGAAAAGACAATTCATGGCGTCCTATCCTGGACCTGTCTACTCTAAACACCTTTTTGGTGATTCCAAAATTCAAGATGCTGACTCTTCACCAGTTGCTCCCTATGCTAGGAAAAGATGCCTGGTTGGCAACACTAGATTTAAAGGAAGCATACCTGCTTATCCCAATCAGGGAATCTTGCAGAAGATACCTATGCTTCAAAGCAGGCTACATGCATTATCAGTTCTCTGCACTGCCCTTTGGCTTATCTACTGTGCCCAGGGTATTCACAAAGTGCCTAGCTCCAGTAATTGCATTTTGCAGGCAAAGAAATATTCAAATATACCCATACCTGGACGATTGTCTAATTCAGGCAGAAAGCCAGGACATATTTTTGAATCATCTGGCCTTTGTACAAAGGGTGCTAACTTGTCTGTGGTGCACCACAAACGAAAAGAAATCACACCTAGTACCTGTCAACAAATTATATTCCTTGGAGCAAGCTTGAATACAACTTTCCAGATGGCTTACCTCACGCCAGAGAAACAAATTCAGTTGACAACCTACTTCAAACAAGTGGCCAGAAAAACCCTGCTATCTGCAAGGCAAATACTACAAGCCTTTGGGTTCATGGCCTCCTGCATTCTTCTAATTCCATATGCAAGATTGGATATGAGGAAACTACAATGGTATCTAAAAAGCCTATGGTGTCAACATTCTCAGGATCTAGAAGCAATGATTCCTATCATACCTTGCCTACGCCTAGAGTTCCTTTGGTGGGCAGAGGCCTGCCACCAAAACAAGAGACTACCATTCACACTACGCCCTGCCACCAAACCCTAACAACAGACGCATCAGAGTATGCATAGGGGGCTCACCTGAAAGGGAAGTGCATTCAGGGCAAATGGAAACCAAGTCAAATGCACCAGCATATCAATCAAAAAGAAATGCTAGCTGTACAGAATGCTCTGACAGCCTTCAAGGACCACATTCTTCCAGGACAATTAATGGTAAAGATGGGCAACACCACTGTTATGTGGTACATAAACAAGCAAGGGGGGTACACATTCTTACCCCCCTGCAGACTAGCCTTGGCATTGTGGAACACAGCCCTGAGCTACCAAGTGCATCTACAACCTCAATTCCTGTCAGGAAAACTAAATACACTGGCAGACGAACTAAGCAGAAACCTCATGGACCCACACGAGTGGAAACTGGAACCAAGGATTTTCAACTTGTTGACAAGCAAATGGGGGAGCCCAGATATAAACCTGTTTGCCTCCCCCCAGAACTATTAATTGGACAAATTTTGCCCAAGGACTCCCCACAAACAGGCTTGGAAAGTGGATGCTCTGTCCTTCAGCTGAAAAAACCTATCAGTTTATGCCTTTCCTCCTCTGCCTCTGCTCTCCAAAGTACTACTAAAGATCAAACAAGACAAACCAGGGACGATTTTAATTGCACCAGACTGGCCACACCAATACTGGTGCCCCCTCTTGTGCAGTGTGTCACTGTTGGCCCCATGGCACCTGCCGCAGACTCCTACCCTATTGTCTCAGCAGGAGAACCAAATTCTGCACCCTCAGCTTCAAACACTGAACCTAGCAGCCTGGCTAATTACCTAATCTCTCCTTTACCATCCCTCAGTAAACCAGTGATGGATATCATTTTAGAGGCAAGAAGGCCTAATATTAGAAAATCTTATGCTGAAAAATGGAAAAGATTCTATGCCTGGAACCAATCTCAAGGGATGACCACAGCAGTGCCCAATTTACGTCAGATTTTACAATACTTAACTGAGATGCTTCACAAGGGCCTGTCCTTTCTCCTCCATCAAAATTCATGCCTCAGCCATTTCTGCTCATTATAACACAGAACATCCCCTCTTCTCTCATCCACTGCTCAAGCAGTTCCTCAGAGGGGCCAAAAATTTACGACCACCCAGGAGAGCTCCAACTCCAGCCTGGGACCTTAAATTTGTATTGGAAAAACTCACTCTTCTTCCTTTCGAGCCAGCTGCTACTGCAGACTTAAAATTATTTTCTTGGTAAACAGCTTTCCTTTTAGCAATCACTTCACCAAGAAGGGTATATGAATTACAGGCCCTTATGGCAGTGGAGCCTTTCATCATCTTTCATGTGGACAGGGTGTCCCTCAGGACCAATCCCCTCCTTCATGCCCAAGGTGGTATCCTGTGTGGCCCTTAATCAATCCATTCATTTGCCAACCTTCTTTCCTAATTCACAGAACAAAGGGGAACGGATACTGCACTCTTTAGATGTGCACAGACAACTTAGATTCTACTTGGACAGGACTAAACTTCAAAGGAAATCTGAACATGGGCAGAGGGGAAGGCTATTTCAAAGCAAACCATTTCCAAATGGATAGGCCATTGCATTAATTTCTGCTACAAGCACCGGTGAAACCTTATCCCACAGGGGTTCAGACCTCACTCAACCAGGGCTGCATCTACCTCTACAGCCCTTCTCAGAGGCGTCCCTACCAGGGACATCCTAGAAGCTGCTACCTGGAATTCTGTACATACTTTCACCAAGCAATACCACCTGCCAATTTTCTCTAAATCCAGAGCTGGTTTTGCCACTGCAGGGCCTTATAGCTGGTCTTATAGCTGGTCCTAATACTATCTAAATTCCTCCTCCCATCCTTAGCTTTGGGAATCTACCCAAATGTGATGACTGCAACAGTGAAACGCGAATAACATAGTACAGTTGTGTACACTTACCATAAATGTAGATGTTCGAGTGTATTCACTGTTGCAGTCCTGGTTACCCTCCCTCCAGCCCCCTGTCTTCTTTTGGCTATACCTCTACTCTCCTTTACTATGCTTAAAAGGTTTTTGGTGTATTTGCTTTTTTGTTGGAGGTATAACCTTGTATTTTTATATATTTAATTGCCTCTCATTGGGGGCACCTGACATCTGGGGCAAGAAAAAACTGATGTAATGGCATCAGCTGCATGTTTTATACCCCTGACAACCTGACATCACGGAAGAAGAGACAGCAAATGACGCAGGACACAAGACTTTGTTAATCAGGCCGACTGAGGGCTCCTGCAAGCAGATAACCCAAATGTGATGACTGCAAGAGTGAATACACTCGAACATCTACATTTATGGTAAGTGTACACAACTGTACTTTCTAAATTGATGTAGCCGAGGTTACATAATAGTTATGTTGATAAATAATTTGTCCTGCGGTATCTTGCATTTTTTAACATTCTGGTATACTCAGTGTTTGTGAAATATAGGAAAGACTATTGTCTTTAATATGGGACATACAATTTGTTAAAATATGAAGGAAACTAAAGATCATGTCTGTTCCACTGCTCATGGCGTTATAAGTTATTTAGCTATTCTAAGCCTGGGTGGGGGTCTGGTAACAGATTATTGATGCTTAGAGTCCTGTGATAAATTGAAACTCCATGATCATGCATTTTCATTTGACATATTGTCAAAACCTTGCTCCTTAATCCCATTCACTGTTTGACGGTGGTGGCCAGGAAAAGAGCACACTTATTCTTTTGTCTTAGTCACATCTGTGAAACCTAATTCAGTTGAGAGAATTTGCATACTCTTAAGTATTTCTTCTGAGAAAGCCTAAATCCTTCTCAAGTGTTTGATGCATTTTTTTTAATTCATTCATAAGGTATCTACATGCACTATTAGTTCTGTACAATATGTCTATGCATAATCTGACTGATAAAGGCTGGCAGTGAATAAAGTATTCAGAAAGAATGACATGTTACATTTTGACTTATTCTGCTAGGCGCAAAATGTCAAGTGCTTTAAAACAGGATGTTTGAATAATGTTAACTTAGTATATACACTGGTTAAATCATATTTCTGTAAGAGTTAAGCAAATCATTTTTAAAGCTACCATTTTGCTCTTTGATTTAATAGTGTGTTTAGAAATGTTTGAAGAAGAATTAATTTGTATTTTTGAGTCTGACTGGGGTCATAAGTACAAATTATAATAAAACTGAATTTAGCAAATGAAATAATGATTTTCACATAAGGAATGTTAATGCATACTGTTAATATTATTTGTATTTTTGAAGGTAAATATAGTGTTCATCCTGTCACCTAAGACTGGGTTGCTTTTGACAGACCAACTCAGACAAATCTAAATGCACTGTAGAAGAAAATGTCCCTTTTGGCTATATCAAATACAGAAATCTAGGAAGGGTTTTTTCCATTGTATGCAGAGTAGTCGTCGGAATGATTTGCATAGATGGATTTTCATTATTCTGATTATTTTTTTGCTGCAGTCATTTTAACTGGGAATACAAAAACAAGGATTTCACTCAATTACTAATCTTATTACCATACCTGGGCTTTATTTTGTTGCATATGCCTACCTGCTGAAGTTGTTAACATAATTTAAGAAATACAAATTATGTCACTGCATACATCACAGTTGTCATGCAGATTCACTGAATAGCCATATCTGCAAGCTATATTTTCTGTTAGCACCACTTTTAGGAAGGACTTCTTCCCTCTTCAAACTCAAATCAATCCACCTGTGTGCTGCTTGGACAGGGGTGATAGGTGCCGATTGTGGAAATAAGGACAAAACTTGGCTAGGCTTGATAGGGCCCTAGGGTCATTAGCCCTCACCTCAGGCTTTGTGCCCATTGAGTGGCGCACGGTCAGAAGAAAAATTCAAACGAGTCACATCTGCCTCAGGTGATGAAAAACTTCTTTATTAGCAGCTAACTAGATTACACAGCATGTTAGCCAAGATGATCTCCTCTGGTCAACTTGTTTACTGACATCAACTTTTAAACTGCAAGCAAAACAACTTTTTGTTACATTTCTGACCGTTGACAGTTGGCTATGAAAAACACCTGTGGTAAACATGTTTATCACAAATCACCCCAAACCAACAGTTAGTACAGAATGTTCAAGAAGTACAGAATGTTCAGTTCAACAATGATAGCTCCACTTTTCCAGGACACACAGCCTGCTTCAGTAAATTAACTCTTACTCGGCCGTGCATCCTTATCCCAGGCTTCACTAAGCTATAACCAAATCTCTTTATTCTGAAATGCAGAAAACAGTTATTATTCAGGTTCATAAGCAATGCTGCATTTTGTTCACTGATGAGGCCCATCTTTGATAGGCATATTCCAACAAATAACATGTTCACTTAGCAAGAAGGGGAAAAAGACAAATAACAGTATGTTTTTAAAACTTTTTCTCTTAACGCACAGCTACAGTTATCCCACTCCACGAGGGGGGGGGGGGTCCACCTTGGATCCCAGGAACTACTGCCCCATCAGTTTGATGAGCCTGATCTGCAAGGCCATGGAACGTATTATCATGGAACTTATAAACAAAGATATTGGCAACCTTCAAACACTGGAACCCACCAGTTTGGGTTCGTGAAGGGCCGATCTTGTCTCCTGAACCTGATTGACTTCTTTGAATCAGTCTCCAGAGCTGTGGATGATGGTAAGGCAGTCCACACAGCCTATCTGGACCTCGCCAAGGCCTTTGACACCATCCCCCACTCTGGAATCACAGATAAACTTACTAAGCTGGGCATTAATCCCTGCGTCACTCGATGGGTTGCCAACTGGCTTACTGACAGAACCCACTCTGTAAAAGTAGCTGACTCCAAATCCAGCTCCAGACAAGTGGAGTACCACAGAGTTCAGCCCTGGGACCTCTTTTGTTTGGCATCTACTTCTCTGAAGTATAGACCAACAATAAGAGACTCTGGCTAACAAAGTTCGCAGATGATTATTGAATCCCCGATTGATGTGGATACTCTACAAAAGGGCCTTACAGAAACAGATGCTTGATTCCAGAGCCATGGGCACAAGCTCAATGCCAAGAAATGTATAGTTATCCCCGTTGGAACATGTACCCGTGAATTACCACATAGGTGGCAGTACACTAAACACCGAATGTGAGATGAGACTTAGGGACACAGGTGGACAATGGTCTCACTTTCAATAACCACATTGCCACAACAGTCAGGAAATCCTTCTATGTGGTACACCTCATCACTAAGGGCATTTCATCCAGATAAAAGCAGGTCATTGTCCCTTTGTACTCATCC